>NW_011339079.1:0-31796 GCF_000735185.1 Notothenia coriiceps | reverse complement strand
TCTTTTCTGGAATTCTGAACCCAACAGCACACACAAATGTATTCCGTTTCATATACATGTAAATAAAATCCAAATACAGAAAAAAGTTTTACATATTTATTTTTTATCCACACATATTTGTTTTCCGTTTAAAACCTCTGAACTTGCAAACACAAACCACTTTCTGTGCATTGACAGCTGTGCATTCGTGTGTGGGTATTTTGAGACTCCCCTGACGGTCAGCCGATTCGTACTTGTAATTGATCTCATCTATAGCCAATCAGATGTCTCCTTCATTCTAAGCCAATCACATGAGCGCGCCCCCACGAGGGTAGATTTCTTGCGTTCATGACACTTCATATACGCATTTTGCGCTGTCCGGTCAGCTCGCTAAACAGAGGGCGGAGCTTCAGGTGATCATGCAGAGCTGCGTGTCTCCGTCAGACTCAGCAGCTGATCTGATTTCTTCTCTCGCGTCCGGTTACACTTCACTCGCGTTTATGTCCATATCGATCAGATCCAGCTCTCCTGATCGGCCTTTATAGAGAGCACCGATCAAACTATTAAGAGTGAATATCGGCCGATGATGATCGGCGGCCAATCGATCGGAGCATCCCCAATTATTACCGGACATTTTGACCGGCAGGTTTTGAATTTACCGGTTTTTAATAAATGTTATCAGCTAAAAAACGGTAATTATCGGCTAACGGAAACCCTGCTGTACACATACTGTAAAAGGACATTTCAGACCAATGTGTATTATCTATAACCCAGCTCAGTGTTTGTGTGTTTCAGATCAACAAATTCCTAATGTATCTCTCTCTCTCTTTCTCTCAGGTGCTGGGGAGTCCGGAAAGAGCACAATAGTGAAACAGATGAGGATCCTACATGTCAATGGCTTCAATGCAGAGTAAGCACCATTTTGTAAAAAAACATCTAGCCGTTTCATTTTGGATGTCCAAACTGTTATAGTCGGAACAAAGTGATATGTATTAGTGTTCTCTCAACAGAGAAAGAACTGTGCTTTTATTTTGGATAAAAACATGGTAGACTTGTCAGACTGCCGTGCAGCAATGGAAGTTTGACCCTTGAGAGGTAAAAGCCAACGACAGTGGTGAAAAACAAGTTATGTACCTATTATGACGTGTCAATATTACAGATGTTTTGACTAAAATTGGATATTGAGGTAATCCATCTGCTGTTATCTGGCTAGCAGCTCCTTGTAAAGTAAATCTAGAAGTCAGTTTGCTTAATGAGACAATGTCATCTCACCTCAGTAAAGATAATATTTAATGCTGAATTAATTGAGAGAAATACTTATCTTCATCACGACAGGATTTGTATCTTCCAATAAACTTAATTGATGCCATGCAAAGCCTTATGGGAACTGTATTTGAGAAGAATGCTATTGACAATTGTTGTTATACCTCAGTTTGAAATAAGAGTCCATGAAGGAACAAACCCTCTGTGCAAAAATAGACTGTATCACAGTTTTCTATTTCTCTTCCATACGTTTATCTAAACTTTCTGGATATTGTTGTTCAAGAACCAATCTGCTGACCCAAGTCAAGTAAGACAAGAATGAAGGATCATTTTATTTTAGACACCCAGCTTTGCCCTTTGTTGTGTGAACTAAATGTTTTCCAGATTACAATTATTTCATTGATCTTTCTGTTTTTTATTTTCAGTACTTTAGACACACAAGTCACAATTGTTTCTTACAAGAGACTTCAATTGTGTCAGGTCTTTTTTTTTTTCTGCTTTCTGGTCTCTGAACCACATCCCTGACTTATGGCGCGCTTCCACTGCAGCGCGGAGCTCGCTTTAAGCGTGCCGAGCCGTGCGGGGCCCGTTTTTGGTTGCGTTTCCACTTGGCCTAGTACCGGCTAGCGGGTCCTAATTCAAAGTTTTTCTGGACCCATAAAATCGTGGTTCTGGGGCCAGGAACAACCAGGCTGAGTCGGGCTGAGTATGCTAAACTAGAGAGAGAATCGCTGGCAAGGGGGCTACAACTACAACAAGATGAACATGTTTGACCGTGATTTAATTGCAATACACGTTTCAAAATGATGCCGAAGTAACAACATACTGATACCGGTTAGTAAAAACCATGAATTAATGCTTTGACAAGTCTGCAGACAGACGGCAGGCGAAAAACCTTTTNGTGGTTCTAGGGCCAGGAACAACCGGGCTGAGTATGCTAAACTAGAGAGAGAATCGCTGGCAAGGGGGCTACAACTACAACAAGATGAACATATTTGACCGTGATTTAATTGCAATACACGTTTCAAAATGATGCCGAAGTAACAACATACTGATACCGGTTAGTAAAAACCATGAATTAATGCTTTGACAAGTCTGCAGACAGACGGCAGGCGAAAAACCTTTTAAAATGTGTGTTGTCTAAATGGAGATTGGCTAAGCTAACGTTGTAAATGCTCCGACCGTCCACACTCACAACAACGGCCTACAGACATAAATAAACCAGCGACTGTATTCGCCATTACACAGACAGTCTGTGGTTTGTACTTGTTTAACTTTTGTCTAGTTTCTGAACAGATATGAGGAGCTGTGAGCTCTGAGGGCTAACAGCTAACGGCTGTGTTGTTTTTCTGGGGCTCTCATTGAAGATGGCGTCACGGCTCCGCCTACACTGCGTTATATTACCCCAGTTCCTAAACTGTAATGGAAATGCGCCATAAAGTGAGCCAGTCCTAACGAGGCCTAGCCATACCGAGCGAGGCCGAGCGAGGCTGTGTAGTGGAAATAAGCCATTACATCCCTGACTTGCTGCTCTTGCAATAAGCAATGTTTTGTGTGTCATTGACTTGGCCTGTATTGGTCTGGTGGTTGTGATGGGGATGGAAGTATCGTTGCAAAGTTAGAATAGAAAATCAACACCTAAGGCAGACAAGAGCGTATGACCCAGCGCGTGACTCCACAACACTGAGCTGTGTGTGTTAATGCGTGTGTTTAAGTGTGTGCTCAGGTGGATGGGTGTCCTCAAAAAGAAGTTATAGCATCATAACGGTTTAATCTGTGACATAGCATGGATTATCCGGCAGATTTTTTTGTCATCCACGCCATGTATGGCTCCTTTGTTTCCTTTATGTTGAGTAAGCTTCCATATATGATGCTCCATGTCTCACGGTTTTACTTGTATTTTCGGTCAGATGTCATCTTTTAAGTTCATTACAATAAATCACCAGTTGCTTGTAGGTCTCCACATGACGAGCATAGTAATATGTTTTAATAAGCTCAGATCCTGAGGCAGGACATACATTTACTGATGTGGGACTGAAAGAGTTCAATAATGCCTGTGATAAAAGATTTTGGGTGAATGGATTGAGTGTTGTGGTAACCTAAAGGTCAAAGTAATTGGCTTGTGACCGGAAGACTGCTGGTTCCAATTGCTGGCCTCATTTAAAAAAATGAATGAATGACTCAGCCCTCTCTCTTTTATTCTCAACTATGACTAAACTTCCCTTGGACAAGACATTCAACTGCCAGCCTCATCACTGGAGCTGTTAAGTGGTCAAAGGCTGAGGACTGCCAATGTGCAGGACCATTTCTGTATTTATGAAGAAGCTTGAAGGACCCATGGATGTAGAGGAGGTACAGAGTTAGAGGCGGGGCCCCTTTTTATGCCAAAGAAAGTAGCTGACTAATGGTGTAAAACCCTCAGATGTTCTGCATTTATGGGCTCATAGAGCAAACACAAAATTAGAAATAAGTGATTTATCTTTAAAACGATTCCATGCTTTTGTCTATGGAAATATTGATTTTAGATTCTTGAAATTGTAAGCAATTCTTACATTTTCCCTTTTTATCAACATTTGCTGGTTAAGATAAGATGTACTTTATTGATCCCAAAAACATTTTGTTGCAGCAAAATAAAAAAAACAAGGCATTTCACATAATTAGAAATTAAGAGTAGAAATAAACAATTCTAAAATATAAACCAAAAATGTATCAAAGTTACAGCTTTTCAAATGTTTTAATTTCTATATCATTATTAATTAACTTGGCTTTTATTTGATGTCCCTCTTCTATGCTGTTATGGGACTATTTGTTGAGGTTGTATAGACTAAATGGGCATGCCTACAGTTCTTCGGTTCGATTCAATTTCAATATTTTGATTTCGCAGGCAAACCCGTAAACAAACAGATTAATTAATGACACATTTGAATTATTGTGGCTTTGATTTCACACCTTGTACCCGTCAGCTGCATTTATCCACCTTAACGTATCACAAGACATCATCACTGAACCACGCTGTGTCATGTCTTCTTCCTCGCTCTAACCTCTCACAGACACACACACACACGCACACCACCATGTGATTTTTAATGACTATCAGGTTAATAATGTAAACAAGGCCTTCTCAATTTCCCATCTAACCCAATAAACTCTGTCTTAACCCTTATTTTCTCTCTACTTCTCATTCTGTTACCACTTGTCAACAAGTATAACTCAATTTGTTTATTAAACAGTAATTGTCTTGTACATTATGTTTATTTAAACATAATACATAACATGATTTTAGTGGTAATTAAATCACTCACTGCATTAATTCCTGCCTTTCTGCACCAAATTCAAGAAAAACACATTGTAAATTGTGTTTTTTTTTCTGGCATTCCCCTCTTGTCAAAGTTACAGTTTCTGCTTATTTGAGTAATAATAATCTCTTGTTTTCATATTTATTTTATTATCTGCCAGAGAGAACATTCCTTTACAGATAGCATTGCAGCCACATGGTAACTCGGCTCCTCAAAGTGTGTGTGATAGCCTACATGTGAGCACTTCTTGTTTGTTTATGTAGGCTTTACGAAGAGCCTCACATACTTGATTGTATTAGTCTGCAGGAGGCGATACTGACATGTCTTAAATTCTGCTGCTAAAATAGTTTTTTTTGTATTATTAAAGCAAATATTGGCATGGGGCAAACTATAGAGAACAATTACAATTAAGTACTTCACAATCCCAAAACCTGATGCCCTGTAAAGTAAAGTTCGAAGGAGTTGTGCAGCCTCTTGGGTAATTGGTTGAGAGAATGCACTGATCTGTGGCTGGCAGGATGGATGAAATCAAATATCACATAGGAAAAAGAAATGACATCACCTTGCTGTAATGCAGACTTAAAAACACAACACTAAAACCATATTATGGAACAAAGAGGCCCGCCTCGCCCTCTGTCGCCGACATAGATCTATTGTAAACACAATGTTGTCCTGGAAGGCTCAAGGTGAAAGATAGACTAACTGGCTCTCTGGTTGCCTTTTAATAGAAACATTTCTGTCACAGAGAGTCCAAATGTCTTGTATAAACAGCAGACAGACATCATCTCTCCACCACGCGTGCCAGCGAAGGTCTGTTTACCCTTCTCGGATCAGAAACAAACTGAATGCGGCTCAGTGTTGTGTACCATGTCACGGTGACACAGAACTCCTCTTTTGAACACCAAAACAACACTTTCTAAATAAGCCCTTTATTTGTGTACAAAAGAAGAGCATACAAACTATGTTGTGAGAGATGTCACATTTAATGTCACTCATTTGATATTTTCAGATTCATCCCATTACATCTTTATTTTGAAAATAATGTGTTTTGCTTCCTGCATTTTAACAACTATTTCCACAAATACCTTGATCTTTTTCGGTTATTTATGTGATAATAAGTGTTCTGTCATCTGTGAACAGACATAATAACAAAGATGCATATCATTATTGAATTAAAAGAACATTTCACCAGCTTTATTCATTATAAATTGCTGTAGCACCCCTTTAATACTGCTTTAGAAACCTTAACCTCAGTGATTAATATGTGTGTGATTTGCCGTGCCGCCACAAATAAATATCGTCCGCCACAAATGGATCTCATCCCAACCTTTTCTCCCAAGAGCCCCCCCAAATGACTCCTGTTGGAAGTTGCCAACACACACACACACACACACACACACACACACACACACACACACACACACACACACACACACACACACACAAGGGAGGAGACCGATCTGATCGGAGCAACTGTGACAAATAATCCAACTGAAACCGGCATGGACAATGACTGTTTTAAAAATGCGATTATCCAGACAAGCCTGGTTTGGACACTTTACGGGCAGAAGAAACATTTCTATTAAAGAAAGAATTATACATTTCTGTCTTTTTAGGCCTTTAATAGCTACTAACTTGAATTTTTATTCTAATGAATTAATCAATAATTTTTTATATTTTATTGTAATGTAGAGACAAGGCTTTTAGCGACAATCATGTGTTGCGTTAAAATTATATGTAAAAATGTGATATGACGGCCTCAAATCATCTGACGCCTGGCGCACCCCCTGCGATCTTTGGCGCCCCCCAGGTTGGGAACCACTGGTCTAATGGATAGTGAGGTGGGCTGATGATCGGAAGGTTGCGAGTTCAAATCCCGCCTGGAACACCACTACTAGTGTGCCCTTGAGTAAGGCACTTCTCCAGGGAGAATGTCCCTGTAATTGGTCATTGTAAGTCGCTTTGGAATAAGGCCTAAATTGTAAATGATATTTCTGGGAGAATAAACCCCACAGATCCTCAACTCCGGTGTGTCTCACTCATTAACAACGCAACACAGAGCAACAAGAACGTTGTCTACAGTAGCCATGAACTTGCATGTATTTTCTTATTTGAGTGGGGGGTGGATGCGTGGGTCATCCGAATAGGTTAAGGGGCCTTTGGCTTTTCTTGCCGGGGGGCTGCGGTGCGGTGCACCCACAAATAGAATCAAATTCTGTGGGAAACACTGCATACCTGTCTTTATTTAATTTTTGCATACCTTTGGTGTGACGACACTCTTCAGGCTGTGTTACTGTTGTAAATCAATAACGAGATCATCTGTTTTGTCTCCTTTTCAGAGAGAAGAAGCAGAAAATCCATGACATCAAGAATAATATTAAAGAAGCTATTGAAGTAAGTGGTGGAAAAAACAACAAAATAGCTGTATGTGCTTCCTGTCCGGCTTCTGTCTCTGTCCTCTACAGTGAAATGTACTAAATGTATTTTGTGTTTGTTTGTTTGTGTTAGACCATAGTAACAGCTATGAGCACCCTGGCACCGCCTGTGCAGTTGGCCTGCCCACAGAACCAGTATCGCATCGAATACGTCCTCAACCTCGTCACCCAGAAGAACTTTGAGTTTACATCTGTGAGTAGTACAAATATTCACAAATAAATCACACACACACTGTCAATTCACTCCAATTTTAAAGAATTTGCTTATGCTTGTAGTTTTGCAATGACTTGGAATATTTGAACAAATGTTGCAAGTTAACCCTTTTTAGTTTTTACCTCGACATATGGGCTGGATGGCTAAGTCAAAGTAAAGCTGTGGTCGATATAAAACATTAGCAACAGCTGCAGGCATCCCAGCGGTGTCTGTATCCTTAGATGATAGGAAGTAATAGTCCCAACATCCCAGGTGATAATCCCTTGACAGGGGTAGCAAACACTGAGGTTCACTAATGACCTGATGGGTAACCTCTGTGTGAGTTTAATATTCTCAATGGGACATTACTAATTGTCTGAGCCAAGAGACCAAACTCATAGTCTGGGACTCCCTGTTTATCCTCAGCCACCTGCGGGGCCGGGCTAAATTCACTCTGCATTAAGTCTCACGTAGGAATAGAACCTGTAGTTAGTTTTCTTATATATTTATTTAGTTTGAGGATTGGCTGTTTGATAGACATTCACTGTCAGAAGCCAGAGGACGGTTAGCTCAAATCCAAACCTTTGCTCTTCACCATAGGGTTTCACTAAGGGACCATCAATAAACTACAGTATTAACCGTGCTCGTGTTAGTTAAAATTACGCCAAAAAATGTGAACAGTCTGCCGCCGTGGCACAAACTAGAGACTTGCAGCAGAGCAGTTTTGCTTTCACAACCTTTATATGTTTATTTTTGCCTTTTTATTTCTACCTTTGTATGTTTATAGAGACACTTTAATCTGAGCTTGAACTGCATTTCCAGACTATGGTCATTGAGATTTTATTTTGAACTGATGTTAAAACTGTTGATAGGAAATTAATTTCAGCTGCTGTGGTTCTGCTCTCTCAGAGCTCCTAAAGGGGATTGATAGTGTCACATCTCATACCTGAGGATTCAGGCTTTCTAGTTGCTCAGTTTGATGTTTGAGCAGCAAGTGTTCCTTGAGAGAGAAAAGAAGCAGGCAGCAATAGAGGGAAAGGAAGCAAGGAAGAAAATGCATTACATCAGGAGAGGAAGAGTGAATCCATTGCATGACTGATATGAAAGAGCGCTCTGTTTGTAAACTCATGATGATGAAATCATTCTTTTTTTTACACATGAGTGACAATGCAGCTGTTAAGATTTCTCTTTGACACCCAACATGGTGTTGACATTCAATAAAGACACATTTAGTGTCAGGTGGAAGCTTAAAGCAGCTGATGCAAACAAGGAAATAGAAATGCAACAATGAACTGATTTGTCAATCATCAGAAATGTAATTGGTTGATCAACTAATAGGGATGTAACGATACCAAAAACTCACATTACGATAAAATCGCGATTAAAAAGTCCACGGTACAATATTTATCGCGATATTGAAAAATAAAGGGGGAAAAAAATGTGAATTTCTTCTTTTTTTTTACTTGCATTTCTTTTTATTTTATTAAATAATAAATCTGATTTGTACAACATTTTGGTAGGATAGTAGTATTTTTTAAAGTGTCAACAATATAATAATCAGACCCGGCAATAGAATAAATCAAGTTTCACTTTAGTTTTTCAAGCAACTCTAACTCACTCACTCAGCATCATCAAGGTTATCTTTTAGGAATATGAGCATGTCCACATTTCCAGGTAGAAGGGATGTTTGGGCGTTTACAATATCCCCTGCTGTGGAAAAAACTCTCTCGCTTGGTACTGATGTTGCTGGGACAGAGAGATATGCTTTGGCCATGGGTGACAGCAGTGGGTAAAACTGTGCATTGTCTCTGCACCACTTCAAAAACAATACAGTTTTTGCCAAGAAGGTGAGGCCTATTGACAGGGCGAGATACAAATATACTGTTAGTACTTGTCAATGTCTCGAGGTATGTACATGTAGCCCTGTAAATACGATGTCCTTTTGTGTTATCTGTTGTTTTATGTTCATGTTGTAACCTACTTGCTGCCATGTTGGACAGGTCTCCCTTGAAAAAGAGATTGATTATCTGAATGGGACCATCTGGTTAAATAAAGGTTTAAAAAGAAACAAATATTTTAAAAAAAAATGTAAGAAATCGCGGTATATTTTGTCAGTCTCACGACGGTATTGAGGCATTTATTTACCGCGATATTCAATATATCGTTACATCCCTATCGATTAAGTATTTCAGATTTTTGCAGAAAATGTCAAGTATTTCAGTTTGAGTGTGAGAATTCAAATATTTAACAACATAAACTAAACATTATTTGGAAAGAAAAATGAATTGCAAAATGTCAAATCTTCTCGATTTTTCATCTGCTTAAATGGTAAAGATTTTGCCCACATGTTTGCACACACATAGTTGTTTTAATACAGTGGAAGGTTATAATTGACATTTGGGGATCATTCACCTTCATCTTCGTTTTCACTTATGATAAACAACAAACACAAGTATTCTTTATAAAAGTTAATAAAAACGTTCTAATGAAAGATATTGATCTGAACATTTTATCAGGAAGATTAGAAGGTAAAGGGCAGCATGTAAAATCACAAATGGCTGTCCAATGCTCGAGTCTTATGCTGAGCGAGCACACAGAGAACTAATGTCCTATTCAGCAACACTTCATTAAGACACATGAGCTGTTGCAGGTTTCAAATCTGTGAGTTTTCCTCCACGGGTCGCTCTCTTTACCACTAAATAATCACTCGGCAGCCTGAGGAATTCCACTCATGCCGAGCTGTTGGGAAGCAATTATTTCTTTGCGGTTGTTGTTTGGCTTTACTTGTTTGGTTGGTTGACTTGTTTATGACTAGCGCGGCATAGTTTCCAAGTTATAAAAGAGGATGGTGAAAGTGTACTCTGCTTTTCGGTCTGCATGACTGTGTGTGTTTGTGTGTGTGTTTTCCCACTGTGGAACATGGAAGTAGCCTGTGTTTGACCAAAACGTATCTTACATGTAGGGGAAATACATGTCTAGGATACAGCAGGTGAACTGTGTGTTTTTGACAAATGCACACAATCACCGGACCCTTTCTCCCAATTAAGCAGCAAGAATAGTTGTGTTGTTCTTATGTGACTGACATTGTCTGCATTTGGTCATTCATGTGTTTCTGTTTCCTCCGCAGGAGTTTTACGAACATGCGAAGACACTGTGGCAGGACGAGGGGGTCAGGGCATGCTTCGAGAGATCCAACGAGTACCAGCTGATCGACTGTGCACAATAGTAAGTAACTACATGGTGTAGGCTGTGATGTAAGTTTGGATTAGTGGACCAAAATGAATGATACTTTTCTCATTAACTGATTCATTGTCTTGTCCTTACTTAGTTTTGTTGGTTTATTGTGGTTCACTCTGCCAGAAGTCAAACAAGGGAAGCACGCATTGGCCTTCTATGATGTTAGAGTGCTTTTGTTTGCAGCTAGCAACAGAGCAGCTGTTCTGTGTCTCGTACAGTATGGAGATTAAACCAGTTTAGCCCAATTATTTCCAAATTGAAAAGTGGTTGTGATGGGAGGTTATCTGGTATCAAAACAGAAGACTTTGGCCCAGGCAATAGAAAAAAACATATTTTATAGCATTCAAATCGAGGAGTCACACCATCCTGATTCCTGGAAACCAGATTTGACGGTGCTTCTTGTTACTGTCTATCATTCTTCTCTCTTGCCTGCACAACACAATCAAAAGGAGAAGTCATTATACAGATTTAATGTGTAATACCACAAACATGCCTGACGTTAACTGCAGACAGATTTACAGTAATATGTTGTGTATCTTTCGAGATAAACTCTTACAAGTACGCAGTTGATGTCCAATCATAAAGGTGATGATATTGCGCTTCAATCTAATGGCATCTGTAGGACAAGCTTTGTGCCCATTAGGTAACTTCAGAGATATGACTTCATGGGTACTTAGCAAATGTTGTTTTACAATACTGGTCTACAGTCAACAACCTTAATCAATTTATTTACTTTTTACGGTTTTTTCTTTCTCTCCTTTATGAACTGACAGAGGGATATTAGGTCAATGCTCAGATAGCACCAACATTAGCAACATCTTTGCCTGTCAAACAAATGTGTTTTATACCACGATGTGTTTATGAGCATGGAGATATTGCTAGAAAATACTTTGAATTCTGCCTTTTTAATTAAGCTAGCGAGTCAACTCTATAGTCACTGGTATTCATTTCAAACATTTTAAAACCTCTTTGCAGGAGCCTCTAGATCAGGGGTCACCAACTACATTTGTCCAAGGGCCAAAACTAATCCAAGAGACACTTTCCGGGGCCAGAGATTTTTATATATATTTATATATATAAATCATAATAATTTATATATATATATATATATAATTGATTAATATGTTCACTTTATTGAAATGTTTTATAAGCCTGTATCCGGGGTAATAAAACTGAAAGTAGTCCTGATTGGCAGGGAAATAAATCAACTTTTTTATTAATACCGTGTCCTGATTGGTGGGAAACGGTTGCAGGATATAAGAAAATTGTTTGCCAGGCACGCATATCTCAAATAATGTATGCGCTACGATTTCCCCACATAAACATAACAGTCTGCACTGAAACGATTTTCTCCTGTGTGATCCACTTCCTCCTTGGCGAACCGGTAACTTTCTTGTTAACCTGTTTTGGTTTAAAAACAGAATAAGTTCAGCTTTTTGGTTTTCCGTTTTGGTTTTGAGCGTGGGGCTCGAACCCGTGTAACTCGAAGTGACATGAGTGGGGGGCGTACGCACTAACCACTCCGCCAACGCCACAGTCACCCCCCCCCCCGTGCGGGCCGGATGAGAATGTCTGGCGGGGCACTGCTCTAGATTGTTTCTTCATTGAGGTACATCTGAGGTGGTCACGTTGGATACCATTTCGAATATATGCAGTTTACCTTTTATGTAATTATTTAGTGCAATCAATGAATTCTGTCTAATTTTGTTCCCAGCATGAGCATCTCTCAGCCAGTATAATCTCCAAAACCAAACCTTTGCGTCATCATATCTATATGATGCCTATGGCTTTCTTTGAAGAATGCACAAGGGCATCTTGAAAGGGATTTTAAGGCATGTAAAATAGTGGAATATTTTTCATGTAACAGCAGCAGTCTGCAGTGTTTGGGAGCAAACATGGCCGAGGCTGAGTCATCCGCAGATCAGAGGAAGTTTAGAGGAGGAGAGGTGGGGATTTGTGAGGAGGATAACGTCACTGCTCAGCTGTGGACTCAAGACTGCAGCCTCAACTGATATGTGCTAATAATCGTTAGAATATTAATTGCATTTAAATTGGTACTTTCAGATTTTGTTGGTGTTATTTGAAAGTTACCTTGAGGAGAAACTCCCCCCTGTTTCTTCCTCAGGTGGTTGAGTTGGTACAGTCCAGTCTTTTGTTCCCTCTCTGCTCTCGCTCACACATCCAGTATAAAAACTCACAGGCTCCTCCTGCTCCTGCTTTCCTTTTCCTCCTTTTCTCCATCTCCGTCCGTCTGTCTGTCTTCTTTTATTCCAGCCGCAGTAGATTGGGAGCTGATGGACTATTAATAGCGTCTGTGGTTGGGTCTCCATGGTAACCGTGCTGGAGGCCAGGGCACTGGGGAGCTATTTTTGAAATCTGCTCTGTAATGTCAGACGGACGCCATAACGCTTGCAATCTCCGTCCTCCTCTCCCTCTGTGTCTTACCTTCATCACGTGCACTCTCACATGCACTCTCTCTGTAATGCACACATCAGCATGTCTCTGACCAGCCTTGGATGTTTTTACAGGTGAAATGGCCAATAAAGCTTATATTAAAGAGAGTTCATCCATCACTGGACATAAAGACAGTCTGACAGAAGAGACATCTCTGGGATGTCTACAGTCAAATCAAACTGTAACCATCTTTATGTAATCCGCAACTTCCTGTTCCTTTCTGATCGGTTTTATTTTACATCGACAGATCATGTAAAGTTCAGAGACAGTTTTTACGAGAGGAAATGGTGTGAGCATTAAATATTCTCATCCACATTAAATATCGTACATAGAAAGCAGCCTTACAGGAATTATCGAATAGAATTCAGCATGATTTCTTTTTTAGCAGACTATTTAGTAAAGCGTTGTCGCTATTTCTCCAGATTTGTGCAAAGGCAAGCTTAAAGAGCACTAAAGGACATACTTAATGTTCTGTTGGGGTTACAAAGAGGTTAACACGCAGATAATGATTTCACTTGATACTGAATGTGGAGCTTTAGCAAACCTGTGCAAATCTTTAACAATGAACCCACACTCGGATCAGCATTATTCTCTCCCTAACATTATTTTATTTCTTCTTCTTTCCTCTCAGCTTTCTAGACAAGATTGAGATTGTGAAACAGAATGACTACACTCCGACAGATCAGGTGAGTGAAACATTTAAATGACCTACATTTAATTTTGCATGTATATTTTCATACACAGGAAATGGGTTGAAAGTGTGGTCTACATCATCCCTTATAACCTTTTCTCAAATGTAATAGTACACACCCATGTTTCAGTTGAGTCTTGATCTGATTAGTGCATTTTTTTCAAGTGCATTTTTAATTTATTTTCCAAATCAACAATATTTGTCGTTTGCAAAGCCTATGAGTGGGGGCAGAAAATAAAAACACATTGCGTCCCAGTTTCTCCAGTTCTTACCCTGTTCTAGAAAATAAGTTCAACAGCAACTTGCCAAGTGTATTGCTTGCTCCATGTTTTCAGAATAATCATTCAAAATCCTGTAGGATGTCTTAATGACCTTGGAACCTTTTTATTCACAATTTTGTTTTTTCTTCAGGATTTGCTGCGGTGCAGAGTCCTGACATCGGGCATCTTTGAAACTAGATTCCAAGTGGACAAAGTTAACTTTCAGTAAGTAAAACCGTAAAGAAAAGAGCGGTGACATAAATAAATTATTCATAACTTTCTTATAAAACTGTATCATTATCAGTGTGAGAATGTAAGATGTACAGTCTCTACACATGGTGGCAGAATTTCACCTTTTAACACCTCTTGTTTGATTCCCACAGTATGTTCGATGTTGGCGGTCAAAGAGACGAGCGCCGGAAATGGATTCAGTGCTTTAACGGTAACTCGAGATTCTTTCTCTGTGTTCCTCTCACTTCACTAAGACCACGTCTTTTTTTCTTTCACTGATTCATGCGTGTGCCTCACCCTCCTCAGATGTAACGGCCATCATCTTCGTGGTGGCCAGTAGCAGTTACAACATGGTGATCAGAGAGGACAATCAGACCAACCGTTTACAGGAGGCCCTCAACCTCTTCAAGAACATCTGGAACAACAGGTGAGCACACTCAGACCTGATCTCTGCATGTGGTTTTCAGACCTGAGAGTGAAGTGAAATGGCAACGTTGCAGTGGTGGAAAAGTACCAATACCACACTATGAAAGTACTCTACATAAGTATCAAAAGTCAAAGTATGTATTCTGCTGTCAAATGGTCTCTGTTGCTATTAGTGCTCCAATTAAGGAATACTACATCCTTGAAGTGCTATCTGATTATCAGTTACTCTGCGCGTGTTACCTTGAATTCTTACATGCGCACACAATACAGAATGTGAAAACAGATTCAAGTGGCGATGAATTGAAGTAAATGGAGGCCGTGTTTATAAATCAGAAAGACTATGTTAAAACATCCAGGCTAGGTAATCAGAAGTAGAAAGACTGTCTGAGTTGGATTTAATAAACCGAGCTTAAAATATACTAGCTACATGGTGCCGAAAACCTGCAGTTACTCCCACACAGGATGGAGGAGAGGAGCCCCGCTGTGAACTATTGTAAAGTTAGGACAGATCGTCTCTGTGTCTTAATCCTTCAAAATGATGCACAGACTTCAGATTTTGTCAGTCATTTAAAAAAGAAAAATGACGGCTAAGGCGACCTATTCCAGTCACCTAGTCGAGCAAAACATATAATTGTCGGCTACTGCTATCGACGCATGTCATCTTATTTACCGATGGCAGTAAATGGGGCTAGAAGAGTAGATCACATACTTTATTTACAAGATCCAGCTAAATGTAGGCCAATACATGTTTTAGAATAGATGGAAATGAACAAGGTCTTTGACAGTGTCTCTCCCACAGACACTGTGGTCACAGATATGAATAAGTATTGAATCTAGACACTCAATGATTTATTCCAAACTTTATGTTGTATGAAATACTCTGGACTGTTTTGATTGTTTTAGGACACAGATTTAGTTTTTATGCAGTTGGGGATCAATGCAGATGCACTTTGGGATAATGAGTATTTTCTAATAAATGTAAATGTATCCGCTGACCAAGCAGTCCCCTCCTGACCCCCCGTTTGTATTTATTTAACCAACTCAGAGATATCTTCTTGTGTCTCTCTTCATACAGTTTGATGGTTCAGTGTTTGATGTTGACGTGTTTTGTTTTGTTCTCTTCAGGTGGCTGCGGACCATTTCTGTCATCTTGTTCCTAAATAAACAGGATCTGCTAGCAGAGAAGGTGCTGGCAGGGAAGTCCAAAATCGATGAATACTTTCCTGAATTTGCTCGCTACACCACACCTGACGATGGTGAGCGGTTGAACCTCTTTCAGACCCCTGTTGACCTCGGACGGCTGATACCTCCCTTATATTGTTAGCTGCACAAATATACTTTTTCCAGCTTATTTATTACAGATAAATATTTTTTTGTAAGGAATCCCCAAACTGTCTCAAAGATTCCCAACTGGAAACTGCCTTCTGAAAATCCCTAGCACATCACAATAAAATGTTTCTGAGCATGCAGAAACATCCCTGTGCTTCCAGAGGAATACACCGACACACAGCGATAGTTCCGCTCTGTCGAGTCATGTTTTTTCCTTCTCATTAAAGCAACTATGCATATACTTTCACAAGCCCTTATATGCTATTCCTTCAAAAGAAAACTAGAACTGTGAGGGATAATGCATCTACAGTCATTTTCCAGAAAAGGTCACCCTTGATGTGGAAATGACTTGCATCACATCATAATGTATACCTGCTCACCAATATATGTTGTAAGAAATGTCACTTCATTATTCTCTCTCTTCTCTTCTAGCCACACCGGAGCCAGGAGAAGATCCACGTGTTACAAGGGCAAAGTACTTCATAAGAGATGAGTTCCTGGTGAGTGCAATAGGGACAGGTTCGCTTTTGGGCTTTGTAATGTGCACACTTTAAGAGTCCTTGTAGTAATAGTTTATATTGTTGTTCAAGAAACCCAACAATAAACTGAGGGCTTTATGATGATCACTCTTCCGCCATTAGTGTCCAAATAACAAATGTATCAATCCGCAGCTGAAAATAGTCCCCAACAAACGCAGTATTCACTCCTGAATTTAGTAATGTTTGCTAAAAGCTACAGGCCCCAGCTAATTCAGGTTGTTTGTTTGTTTGTTTGTAGCCTTTATTTAACCAGGTGAAAGCCCCTTGAGATCAAAAGATCTCTTTTTCAAGGGTGACCTGCAGGACATTAGTTACACATGTAACATAAAAACAACAGAACAACAATAAGGATGACATACAACATAATGTACAGGGTACAGTTTACAAACTCTATTTACAGTGACCGGTACCATGAGTATCAAACAGCATGTCACCCAGCCAAGTTTTGAAAAAAAGGTTATTATCTTATTCTTTGATTAAACTTGTTGTGACATGTTTGTTAAATGTATCTTCAGTGGGAACATATGGGCGTGTTGTGTCAGTCTTTGACTACAGTTAACTCATATAAAATGTTGGATAATTATGGCATTACCATTAATGTGTTTAGTGCTATATATGTCTTTGCTTTATATGATCAATGTTAAAAATGTAGATTAAAGACTGCAGCTAGAGAAAACAGCTGTGTGAGTTGTAATACGCATCGTGACGTGGTTTTCCTCTTTCCATCCCCAGAGGATCAGCACAGCGAGCGGGGACGGGAGGCACTACTGTTACCCGCACTTCACCTGCGCCGTGGACACAGAAAACATCCGCCGTGTCTTCAACGACTGCCGAGACATCATCCAGCGGATGCACCTGCGGCAGTACGAGCTGTTGTGATGGGAGAAACCAACACATCGGACTATAAACAGCCCTGAGTCTCAAAACTCTCCTCTTCCACAGAAGGGTGTGAGCTCTTGTAAGGAACGGGGGCCAAAACACGCAAACAAACACACACACACACACACACACACACACACACACACACACACACACACACACACACACACACCCTGAACCCAGATCTTCCCCCTGATGCAAACTCTCACATGCAGTAGACGGCGCTATTTTGCTGGAAAGGTTTTCGGGGCTAACACATAAACAGACTTTGATCTCCACCTTCAGCCATACTCGCAGATCTAAACGACATATATCCCCACACACGTTACACACACCTTTCTAGAGAAGCCCTGAGTGGCCCCTGGACAGTATATCCTTAAGTAAAGAGGGTTTGATCCAGTTGTGAGATTTCCCTTATGTTGAGGTTGGGGTAAAAACTGAGCGACTACTTCAGTGCAACAGATGACTGTTGAATAACTGCAAATAGATCAGCTGAACACTGCATCTTACAAAAAAATAGCACTGTGCTCAGGGCTCAAATCCTTCCTATCATGTACACACATCCATGTGCAACCACAGGATCTGCTCGCACACAGAAACGTATCACACCTGCTTTTTACTGGACTGCACAACCGGGTAGGATCTGGAACCGTGCCGGTCTGCGGACGAGCTGATTTATCCGGCACAGTGCTTTGAGATTAAACTGAGCGACGAGGAGCAGCGTCGCCACAGACTAAACAAACCAAGGGTGTATTGTGATCGGGGGTTCACAAAAAACATGACATGGACTACGATGTGAATTTTTCTGATGGAGTCACGACGACAGTTCCTCGCCTTCTCCACCGAACTGTTTTGCCACCTGACTTTGCCTTGTTGGTAGTGGAGCGAAATGTAAAGAGGATACATTGAGTTTAAAAGAAAAAAGAAACAAAAAAAGACTTTAATGGAGCTTCACTAACGGAGGGCGAAAAGCATCCTTCTACAGTACAGTACCATATAAGTTAAATTGAACTCATCTTGTCATGGTTGACCCTGTTTTACTGTCTCCACAGCTGTTTCTGTCTGTGTAGACTTGTGTGCCATTGTGCCCTGTGCGCTCTCTTTCTTTATCTTTACTCTCCGCCTCTGTCGTTCTCTCCTTTTTTTCACCTGATGATTTTACGGCCTCATTTTCTCCTTTACTCTCCCTCCTCGTCCTCGCCATCACCTGCCCATCTCCATTTCTACCTTCCTGGCAGTGCACTTTTGTTTTGAAGAGAAAATAAAATATAATAATCCTGGAATATAAAAAACAACCACAACAAACAGGACACTAATTTCTTTTTCTTTTTTTTACTTTCTCTGCCATTCCTCCATCTTTCCTCTTCTCTCCTCCACCCTCCCCTACCTCTCTCTCCTTTGTATGTCTGTCTTTACATTACTGCTGAACTATTATTCTTGTACAGACTGTAAAATGTATTATTTTGTACAACTTTATTGAAAAAAATAACTTTTAGAAGATCCCTGTGCCTTGATCACGACTGTACGTGTGTAATGAGCTAAAGTGGGTGTCATACTGCGCTGTATAGCTTGGCCAATCCCCTCCTAACTCCAAGCCTCCATCTCCACTTCCTCCTCGTTTTATCTCCGTCTCTCTCCCCCCTCTCTCTATTCTCTGTCCCCCCCTCCCCCACCCTCCCTCTCTGTCCTCTCCCTCTCTCCCCACGAGGACAGAGGACAACCATTCGTAGCTTTTGTAGTTTTATTTCTCTCCCTTACCCTCTCATTCTCTCTTTATGATTTAAATGTCTATTTTTGAATCCATATACCCCAAAAAGATAAATTTATGAAATGTATATGGGTTTTAAAAAAAGTATTTTATTAGAATCAAATGAACCTTGACAAATTGTACACTTGATAGTGTGCGTATTGCTATAACTTAAATCCTTTCAACTGAAGTTGTGTTCAGGTTTCTTTTGTTTTCTTTCATTGACATGGGCAAAGGACATTTTGAAGGGTTACAGAGGAGAGGACAAAACATTGCTTGATTCTACACATCGTATTCTTTTGCTTAAAAACAAATGGCAAAAAAAGAAACTGTCAGTTTATTTCTGGATGAAGGGGGTCCTCCTTCCTAGCCTTGCACAGCAGAGGTGGCCTGTACAGTATTAGCATCTCTCTCCTTTCAGTGCCCTAGTCTTCATTTAATGTGTACATCAAATATGGGTCTCTACTTTCTGAAAAGACGCTCTAAGAAATAAAGTTGTTTTTTTGGTGGAGACAGAAACAGGTCTGTGATTACACACACTCAGATACAGGCAACACTACTTTCTACTGTTCTCACTTACAATGACTTGCATTTTTTTGCAAACTTATCCCAAATTGACTTCAGGCAGAGGGGTTGTAAATCCACGCTAGAGGAAGTGAGGTTTCCTGTTCCTTTACCGGTCATTTCCTCTTAAGATAAGCAGAGTATGTATGTATTGATATGACCATGGAGGTTGTACAGGACCTCTGGTTTTGATGGTTGGATGTTAAATAACAGACATCAAAGTTTAACTGGTGGGCTTTTATTCTGAAGTGGGCTCCTCAGTCCCCGATGGTAAAAAATGTAATGATTGAAGTTCTGAAAACACAACTTCTGACACCTGACTTGATGGTTTGGCTGTGTTGCTATGACCAGTCAAAAATACATACACAAACGTTTTAAAAGGGTCATTTAAAAAAAAAAGAAGAAGATTGCAGAGATAGAGTTCAAATCGGGACAGAGGGGATGAATTGCGGCAAATGGTCCCGAGCCAGATCCGAACCCTGGTCCTCCGCTTGGGGACCTTGCCCAAGTGAAAGGGTAATTTTAACCTAAGTTTGGGCACTTCTTCAATAAAACTCTTTGAGAAGTGTTAACTCCACACCACTAAACACAGCGAGTTACTTGTAGTTTACTCACAATGTTTTTTATTTGACTTTGTGACCCTTTTTTTTGTTTACCTCCCAACAGTTTTTAACTTTTCTATTTTTGGCCATATACATGTTGGCTGTACACAGATCAAATAATTGACCTTGTTGCATTTATCTTTTGGATGTTTTTAGATAGCTATGCAACCAATACATGGAGGATAGTTGAGCTTCACTTCATTTAGTGGGACTATCCACTTCAGTTAAAATGCAGTTGATGTGGAGGTAAGTAGAACAAAATACAGAATTAGTTTTGGAGTGACTTGTTGCCTCAACTCTACAGGAAAAGATGCAATAAAAGCAGCAACCTTGCCCTGACCTTACTTTAATTTCCTATAACAAGCGGAGTATGATTGAATGAAAGGCAGCAGCAATTTCCCATATAATGAAATGACATCTGTGTATTTACTGAAAATACATTAAAAAAATATGTAACTTCTGTATTTGAATGAGGAATGTTACAGTCATGATCCTTATGATTAGGACAAACCGAGTGGGATTCTGGGAATTAATCATAAATTAGTACTTCTGTGTAAGCGTTTAAAAATAGCAAACCTTCAAAAGTGGAACTGATTTAAAACTGCACCTTTGCAGAACTCTGACTCAGCTCTTTCATTATTCATATGAGGCCTTGGGATTGTTAGCTTGTCTCTTACACTATACCTGTTAATATGTTGTTTTTTAACAAGACTCTACTTCAGCCCTCGACAGGACCTGAACCTGCTATCAACAGTGTGTTTAAACCCTGTTGAATGTTTAAATTCCACATTTGCTTAATCTGATATTTTTTTGCCATTATTTTAAAACATAAAAGGAAATTTCATGGTATTGTAAATGTCCATAGCAAAATAAAATGCAAAGTAGATACTTTGTAGGCTAATTCTAGCATTTTTTGGACCGAATTAAGCAATTTTCCCATTTGGGGTTATATTAATACTTCAGAACAGCATGTAGACCACCATGTTTGAAAATGCCTAACTGAAAGGGATTGGATTGATAAGAAAAATAATGCAAGACAAATGTAAAAGATGTTTGGCAAAAATGTAAAGAAATAGACCGTATATAATTTAGAAGAAAAAATATTTAGCAAAACAAATATGAGGCTAACGACAACAACAAATGTTTTCCAAAATTAAATAAAAACACAATCTCAGTCGGAATGTATTGCGGCCCCGGGTTATGTATACATGTTTATATTTAAATGCTAATATTCATGTTTTTATTCAAGGTGCGAACGTTTGTTTTTGCAACAGTCAAGTAACCACGTGACATCTGGTCGCAGCCCGGCCCCTCGCGTGACGTGTCCTCCTTCCTCTCTCCGTTGCTTGCTAGCTCGGTTAGCTCGTTAGCCTCCAGCAGCTGTCGGTGGCACTCAGTCAGCCAGCCAGCCAGCCAGTCAGTCCGAGTGGTGGTGCATTTGTAATCATCCTGCTCCTCCTTCCCTCCCGTAGATAGACCGTGGACGGCCGGCTTGTTTGTTTGGGAGCCAGCTGCTTCCCCTTCTCGGGCTACCTGCGGTAAAACCTCGTTGTCGTCGCCGTCAAGACAGGAAGAAGCTCTGGGACATGGCCAGAACAGAACAAGTGCTGGTGCTGGAGCCACAACACGAACTGAAATTCAGAGGTAATGCCAAGCTAGAGGGCAGGGCCGGGGGGCTAGGTAGCTAACAGGGAAGCCGTCAATGATAGCTACTGTATCGATTTCAGCATTAACCAGTTAACGGTGGCTAGAGGTTCATTAATTGTTGCTTTTGTTGTTAAATAAGACGGGTTATAGCTGGCTGTAGTGAACATTGTTTGTTGGACAGAGAAAAGGCGATGACAGGTGAAACGACACTGAGTGCGACGACGCTAAATAGCTAGCTAAGTAGCATTCCGCTAACCTAGTGCTAGCTGTCATTGCAGCGTCAGTGCAGGCCCGCCGTCCCATTTCTCTAATTCACTAATTTCCTCCCTTTGCTTTGTCTTATACTCTCTGACAACATGTGAAAAACCGTGATGTGATCTAACACTTGACATACTCCTTCATCTCGATGTGTTTGCGATCACAGGTTTGCCAAGAAGTGACTATATTCTAGCAATTTCTACGATCAGGATGTCATTGCTCAGCCTTATTACCATGCTTATTTCACAATGTTTTAAGCTAGCAAGCTGTGATTTGGAGATTTACCGTTTTACTTACTGTGCAACCTAAAGTCCTTTGCAGCTTTTACTATATCCAGGCAGAAAGATTGTGAAAATACAGACTGAGCTGGTATGCCTTGGGATAATAGCTGAGGAAATTCTCCATCTATATCCCACCTTTTTGGGTGGGATATAGATGGAGAAATGGGTCAAGTGATGGCCTAAGGAAGAGTAGCTGGTTGTTCACTGATTGATTATTGCAGAGCTTTGAATGCAAATATATCCCAGGAGAAGATTCTTACGCCCACTCACTTACTGAAGCACAGTGTATCTGAACAGAATGCACAGTGGGGTTGTTTGTCCAGCAAACAATTCAAAAAACAACAAGGTTCAGTTTTCAAAAAAGGCTGAATAATACATTAAACTTGGTCAGGTGGTGTGATGAATGATGCTGTGAGGGTGATCTAAATGCCTCACAAGCAACAAGAAAACATAGTAGTACGTTTTTGACAGTGTCAGGTTGTGTCTGAGGGCGGGGCATGAATAATACAGTAAATGCTTTTGCTGCTCATTCCACAGTTTGAATGTTTAATGTGCAAGTCCCTCACAAACACTACTCGTACACTCATCCTTGCAGACAGACACACAACATGTGTATGTACTTTATCAATCACTCAGGTTTGATTCTCACCCAGGAAACTGAACCATGCACACAAATGCCAAACAAACACCCCAACTAATAATTTCACCAACACCATTGAGTCACTGTTCTGTCTCTCTCTCTCCTCCTCAGGCCCGTTTACAGATGTCGTCACTGCTACTCTGAAGCTCACCAACCCCACAGAGAGAAATGTGTGTTTCAAAGTCAAGACAACTGCGCCTCGCAGATACTGTGTGCGCCCCAACAGTGGCATCATTGACGCGAAGAACTCCGTCAATGTTTCCGGTTCGTAAGCATTTCTTATATCTTCCCAGTCAAAGTTCAAAACCCACAGTATGGTTTCCACATCTCATTTAGAGAATCAAGAATAATGTGATTATCTGTAGTTGTTTTCAGACAATATATCTGAATGAGTGCTAGTTGTTTGTTATCAGAGAACAAAATCACTGCTTTGTAGATCGAATTGCTGAGCAGGAGGAGGCATTTATTGATAATTTCACCCGGCAGCAACACAAACAAGTTTAGGAAATGTTATCATTTTTCCTGATTGCGAGCAGAAAACTGTGTTAAAGTTAAATCAAGCCACCAGTCGGCATGTATTGTGTTTCAGCACCAAAATCAATCTTCTACCATTCGTTGCACCGATACAGCCTATTGGGGTTATTGTTGAGCAATCATCTGGAGGAATATCTGAATATTCTTTGCAGGTGATGGGTAAAATACAATACAATGCCTGCAATTTTCTTTCCTGGCCAATGATTTAAGAAAAAAGGAGAATAGGTAACAATAAAAACATATTGCATTGTCAAATTGAAGAAATATCATCACTTCAAAAAAATAGTCATACCTATAATCGTTATATATATATATAGCATTTTTATTTGTAGTGAACCCAAAATAATGTTGCATTGTCCAATTCATGCTTTTCCAAATTGAAGCCCAAAACATATGCAATACATAAAATCTCTAACATATGGTTTAAGTAGTTCAATTTGTTCACAGCTTTCTTTGTGAAATACCTGTTTGATTAAAAACAGTCCCGCACCTGTATCATCTTCTCTGTTGGCAATTAAATCTAACAGATAAACTGGATTCCTGACATTCATTACGAGCACAATCATTGTACTGCTCAGTGGCCAAGTCAGTTATTATCCAGGCAGGTCACAATGTGACCCACATCATAAACCTGATTGACACCTTTTCAGTTGCAGGTTACACAATAGTTGTTTCGGGCCAATACAGGAAGTAACACTTTACCTAATATTACTGCTTTCTCTATCCTCTTTCTGTTTGGTCTACAGTTATGCTGCAGCCGTTTGACTACGACCCCAATGAGAAGAGTAAACACAAGTTCATGGTGCAGTCCATGCTGGCTCCATACGACATGACTGACATGGAAGGAGTTGTGAGTACCAGAACATAGGATAGGATTATATTATTGTTGATGCATATTGATTTATTCCCTTCACTATGTGTCTGTTGATCCTAAGTGGCTCTTGATGAAGCGTGTTTTTGGCATGTTTTTAATTTTTAGAAACATAAACCCCCTGCAGCTGAACTCTTGAATAATGCAGTTTAGATCTGTCCGTCCCATTGCACAGAAATAGTTTTGAAATTGCCAGCCATCCAAAGGGTCCAAGCAAGGCCATTTAGTGACTTGGAGAAGTGTGGGAATCCCAAAGTCATTCCAGTGTCAAAGTCCTTTATTCTAGTTTTGAAATAAAATGCACAGCAATTCCTATTGGCCATTGTGGTTCTTGCTGTAACAGTAGCAGGCCCTTAGCTGAATATGCTATTAGAGATCCCTTTTGCTAACATGCCAAGGCCACTGTTTATAAAAGAGTAAAAATGTATTTCTCCAAAAGGATATAAATGGACGCCTTACTTGAAAAAAGAGCGTCTTATATTTCTTGACAGAGGTAAATGAAAAGCTGGTTTGCTTCAGAGCACCTTGTGGGGCTCAAAGGTAATATTTGGCGCCACTATCAGACACATCATGGCGGAAAAATATAAAAAATTGCAAGGACAAACTGAGGATAGAAAAGATAAATAGTTGTCCACGGCTTGAGGAAACAGCTGTGTTTAGTGGTAGCTGGGACATCAGTTAGAAGTATTAGGCTGGTCATCAGCTGTTATAAAAATGGACTGTTAAGGAATGAATTACAAAGGTAAACAAGGGGAGGTTTTGCTTTTGTTAGGTTATTATGCAATGGCTTCTCAGGTCCAGCCTTTTTAAAAGTAAATTGGGCTTTTCTGGGGCCATGAACAAAAAAATGTTTGACACCCCTGTTTTAGATTATTTCCTGCAAAATAATGACTTAACGGAACGAACAGAACTGATCTGATGTTAAAGAACCCTTGTATGTAGTTTCCCTGTACTAAGTTCCTGTGTGTCTCGATGTTCTCACCCACAGTGGAAGGAGGCGAAGCCTGAGGAGCTGATGGATTCAAAGTTGAGATGTGCATTTGAGATGCCTCTAGAAAATGACAAAACTGTAAGTCTATCCCTTTGCTGTTAGCATTCAATCATTGCACAAAAGTCACATTTTCTCATGCCTCATGACTTTCGAATATATTTAAATAAATGCAGAGTAGATTTTTAAAAATAAGATTTCATTGAAACATTCTCATTGCATGTTTTCTTATTGTTTATTTTCTTTCTCAGTCTACCCATCACAGACACACTGTATCACTCATAACATGTTTGATTTATTTGAATTTTCATCTCACTTCCTTCCACGTCTCTGCATGTCTCTTCATCCCCGTCCCACCTCTCGCCCTCCCCCCCTCACTCTCTCTCCACAGCATGAGAGTGAAAGCAACAAAACTGTGTCTTCCTCTACCTCCTCTGTTAAGACTGAGCTCTCCTCGCTGCCCAAGTCCTCCAGCGCCTCTCTGGATGACGGGGAGGGGAAGAAGATCATGGAGGAGTGCAAGCGGCTGCAGATGGAGGTGCTGAGGCTACGGGAAGAAAACAAACAGATCAGGGTGAGGCGCAGTAAAGAGAATTTATATTGTAGACTTTCATTGTATGACACTGAACTAGTTGCTTTTAAATCATTCCAATCATCATATGAATTATTATTATTTTTCAAATTAGTCTTGAATTACTTTCAAAATATCATAAATGTGTCTGTTATTTAGGTTTCCGATATTTTTAAGACCTATAACACATTCAGCTCTAGTGCCAGGAATAATGTTAAAGCTTTTAGGGGGGGGGGCGTCGAAAGGATTTTATAAAAAATCAATAATCTTAGCTTGCGTTTGTCAGAGCGTTAGTCCTCTCTGCTCTACCTACCAGTGTTGCTGCCAACTCTTTGCAGGGAGAGATGCTATTGGGTGTTTAAAAATTCACCAAATTACTAAACTTAATTTCAAAATTATAAACCAACAAATTAGACGTGTTTTGTGATTCAAAAGTCATGTGGTTCAATCATCATCATTTCTAGATATTCTTCTACATTTTTGTATCATGACACTCGTCTCCTCTTGGTCTTTAGTCAACTGAAGACCACCCTTCAACCAATCAATGGGTGGAAAAACGTATCTCTAGATTAATTAAACGGGCCAAAGCAAGCTGAGTGCAATATACAGGACTGTCTCAGAAAATTAGAATATTGTGATAAAGTTCTTTATTTTCTGTAATGCAATTTTTAAAAAAAAAAAAAAGTCATACATTCTGGATTCATTACAAATCAACTGAAATATTGCAAGCCTTTTATTATTTTAATATTGCTGATTATGGCATACAGCTTAAGAAAACTCAAAAATCCTATCTCAAAAAATTAGAATAGTTCCTCAGACCAAGTAAAAAAAAAAGATTTATAACAGCAAAACACAATCAAACATTTGAAAATGTCCATTAATGCACTCAGTACTTGGTTGGGAATCCTTTTGCACGGATTACTGCATCAATGCGGCGTGGCATGGAGGCAATCAGCCTGTGGCATTGCTGAGGTGTTATGGATGCCCAGGATGCTTCAATAGCGGCCTTTAGCTCATTAGCATTGTTGGGTCTGGTGTCTTTCAGCTTCTTCTTCACAATACCCCACATATTCTCTATGGGGTTCAGGTCAGGGGAATTTGCAGGCCAATCGAGGACAGTAATGCCATGGTCAGTACACCAGTTACTGGTGGTTTTGGCACTGTGGGCAGGTGCCAGATCATGCTGGAAAATGAATTCCTCATCTCCATAGAGCTTTTCAGCAGACGGAAGCATGTAGTGCTCTAAAATCTCTTGGTACACAGCTGCATTTACTCTGGGCTTGATGAAACACAGTGGACCAACACCGCAGCTGACATGGCTCCCCAAACCATCGCTGACTGTGGGAACTTCAAACTGGATTTCAAGCAACTTGGCTTGCTCCCCAAACCATCGCTGACTGTGGGAACTTCACACTGGATTTCAAGCAACTTGGATTTTGCTCCTCTCCAGCCTTTCTCCAGACTCTGGCGCCTTGACTTCCAAATGAAATACAAAACTTGCTTTCGTACTGAAAAGAGGACTTTGGACCACTGTGCAACTGTCCAGTGCTTTCTTTTCCTTAGCCCAAGTCAGACGCCTCTTCCGTTGTCTTGAGTTCAGAAGTGGCTTGACCATGGGAATACGGCTATTGTAGCCCAATTCCCGGACACGTCTGTGAACAGTGACTTTTGATACCTGGACTCCAGCTTCAGTCCACTGTCTTTGAAGCTCCCCCAAATTCTGGAAGCGACTCTTCTTCACAATGCTGTTAAGGCTGCGGTCATCTCTCTTGGTTGTGCAGCGTTTCCTGCCACATTTCCCCCTTCCAACAGACTTTTTGTGGATGTGCTTTGAAACTGCACTCTGTGAACAGCTTGCTCTTTGAGAAATTTCTTTTTGTGTCTTACCCTCCTGATGGAGGGTGTCAATGACGGTCCTCTGGACAGCAGTCAGATCAGCAGTCTTCCCCATACTTGTGATTTAGTTTACTGAACCAAGCTGAGTGTTTTTCAAGGCTCAGGAAACCCTTGCAGGTGTTTCGAGTTAATTAGACGATTCAAGTGATTCGTTGAACACCCTACTAGTATACTTTTTCATGATATTCTAATATTTAGAGATAGGATATTTGAGTTTTCTTAAGCTGTATGCCATAATCAGCAATATTAAAATAATAAAAGGCTTGCAATATTTCAGTTGATTTGTAATGAATCCAGAATGTATGACATTTTTGTTTTTTTAATTGCATTACAGAAAATAAAGAACTTTATCACAATATTCTAATTTTCTGAGACAGTCCTGTACATTAGGCGCTTTCACACCGGAGTACTTTTCCCAGTATAGTTCCGAAAATGTGCGTTTACACCAAAATAATCTGGAACTAGAACTTAGTTCATAAGAACCTTTCCAGTCCCTGCTAGAGAGCAGGTACTCTCATGGGAGAAAAAGGTTCCCATTTCTGATTGGCTGGGCGTGAGTTTAAGGATATTACGCCTAACTTTATATACAAAAAAACGAAAAAGTATCGAAAACCGGATCTGATTTCGGTACGGTATACCGTAGCCCCCAGTAACCGTTATTTCGGTAATACCGGGAACCGGTATGCACCCCTACTTTACACTCGCATAAAAAGAGGATTCAGATAAGTATACAAACACACATGTCTATTCAGCTACCAAATATTATAGATTAAGAAGTGCTCTGCTACTTCCTGTACTCTTCTCTCAGTGAGAATTCAGTCTGACAAGAGCATTTCAAATAATCGCAGCGGAATGTGTACCTGCTTGCATCAACAGTGGTTTTGTGCTCACTTGACTCCTCTCTTCCTCTCTCTGACTCCGCTCTCTCTCTCCATGCAGGAGGACGACGGGCTGCGGAAGAGAAAGGTGACCTCAATGGGCGCTCCCCACTCTTCCTCCTCCGGCATGGCGACCTCGACCATGAGGGACGAAGGCCTCGGCACCCGCGTTCTGGCGTTCTGCGTGCTCTTCTTTGTCATCGGAGTCATCATTGGCAAGCTGGCCCTGTAGAGACTCAGAGAGACGGAGCGCAGCGACAGAGGGACGGCGTGTCGGGACGACGCGTGTCAATGACGGCAACGGGGATGTCTTATGGGTTTATGTTGGTTTCTCTTTCTTTTCTTAAAACATAAAAGGCAATATCATAACGGTTTGTTGTCTGGATAGAAAATCATTTAAAGTGTAAAAAAGAGAACTAGGGAAGGCGATCCCATGGTAAAACATGAGTGAGAGCGTTTTTGTCACAGGTCTTGCCTTTTTTTTTTTTTTTGTCAAAAATAATCACCTCTGATCTGTTCTTTCCTTCCATCCCTCCTTCCTAAATGATCTTCCGCTACTTGCACAGGTAACAGTTAGGTGTGTGGAAGTGGCTTCACGCTGGCTGAATGTCTAAAGTTTTTAATCGTTGATTCTTAAGTCTTCACGTTCCTCACTTTATCTCTAAGAAAGATCTAACACTCCTCTTCTGATAATCTCTCTTCCACCTATTACTGATAATCTGCAAGGAGAGGTGAACACACATGATCAGCGAAATACTTTTTTTCTAGATTCAAACTCAATGTAATGTCTTCTAAACAGTATGCGGCAAAAATGTGAGCCAGTAGAAGCCGTGTGCATGTGTTTCTTCTTGATTTTGACTACGTGTGGATGTTTCAATGTGAGTAAATGGTGAAATCACACGCTGTTTTAGAACGGAGGAAGAGGGGTGGCTTGAAAACAAATCTCTCATCTGCACAGATTACCTGTTTACAACAGAAACATGGGGGTCTTTGTTGAAAAGTCGACATACAACTTGATCGTAGTTGTCGCTGACATATAGAAAATTGTTAAAAATCCAATAAATCAATACTTTGTTCATTTAATTATTAACTGGTAAAAAGTATAATAAATAATATATGCTGCATGGTGATCTAGTTAAACAAACACTTTAAATGTACTTCAAGACCTTCTAAACGCTGGATAATTACTTCCTCAGGTTGAGAGACGGCACTAGACCAAAACAACAAACTCCCCCTTCTTAAAGCACATTTGTCATGCAAAACCATTCTGGATATTTTCAACATATAACATACAGTATGTAACGATAGCTTTGGCCACCTTGTTTGATTTTGCCCATGGAGTATTGTATTTGCGTCCTCTAGTGTATAATGGCAGTTGTTTGCTTTTTTCTTTTCTTCTATTATCATGTAGCCACGATGCTTTGTTTATAATATTCACATGCACTATATTAGAGTGTCCACTCTGCAGTCTGCATGAAATGACCTGGATTTATTATGATTATTATTATTATTTGAGTGTTGAAGTATATTGGCGAAACAAAAAAAATACTGTCTTCTCAAAAGGGACCATCTTGAGTCTGGTTTATCAGTGTGTGTGTGTGTGTTTTGTTTCCTTTTGGTTTTTGTTTTGTGTCGGGTTCTGGTGGTGGTGAGATCACTGAGACAACACAGCTGTATTATCTCGGCTGTCACATGACCATCTAAGCAGGTTGTTGAAAAGAGTAAATATCTGTGTTTTTCGTTGCCTGAGGGAGCTCGAGGAGTGGAGGAGGACTGACCTGTGAATACACACTACATTAAATAGAACAAAAAGGCATCAGCGCTTCAGACCACACTTGCAAAGATACAGTCACACAACAATGTAATCACACGGTAATTGGATACTCTTTTGTATGTACATAAAAATAAAAAGACTTAAAAAGATAACTGGCAGAGTTATTAACATGCTGTAGTAAAGGAAGGAAATTATTAAACAACCACCATTGATCATGTAGCATCATAATGAATTAAAATACATGAACCCCCTACTGTCTGCTTCTGTGAAAAGTTTACTCTGTTTTTTCTTAATTAGGTTTGGAGAAAGATGTGTGTGTGGAGGCAAAATCAGTTTGATATTAAACGGCAAGAGACACTTATTAATCGTCCTAAAAGCCATTATTAAGTGGGGTATGTAGTACTGAAAGAAAACATATTTTGAAATGCTTTACATTGATTCCTTAATATAACACATGAAGATTAGTCAACAAGTGAAATATATTGTATAATGTATCTCTGGGCTCTGGATGGTGTTTATTAAAATCATAATAAGAAGCCTCCTCAGAGACTCCTTTCTAATGTTGGGGTTCCAAAGATGTGTCGACCTGGTCCAAAGAACATGATATGGGAATTATTGGAATTTTGAGTTTGAGCCATACTAGTGAGTGAAAGACAGGACATAATGGAATCTGCTACATAAAGTTCACTGCTCTTTATTTGGTCTCTGCTACATGTCAACCAACTTTATAATTACTTTGTGTATGATAACAAAACTATCAAACTAGTTATGTCACATATCCTGCTTGTATGTTCTGAATATAAATCAAAAGTGAAAGCAAAGATTAATTGAACAAGAATGTTCAGTGACCTGCAGATGGGGAACAACTTAATATCAGACTTCCAGTTCTAACTGCACATCATTCTGCACAGGGATGCGCAAATATCTAAGTGAAGTCACTTTTATTTTTAGTGGAGGTATATAAGGCATTAGCACTTCTACTTATATAACTGTCAGAGATGATGAGGGCCGCACATGATCATGTCATTTCAGCAAAGTTATTCATGTATGGCAGGGGTATTCAAGTACAATTCAACGAGGTCCAGTTAGAGAAAATCTCCCCATGCAAAGGTCCGGAACATCAAAATGTCTAAGTTGCTTTATGAATTAATGTGATATATATTGAAGTAGCCTGTAGCTGTATCAACGTCTGCATTTAATCAACAACTGAATGCCAATCAAATAAAGAAAGTACAATTCAAAAACAACGATATTTATTGTCAATTAACATTGAACTATACAGATATAGGCTACAGTAAAATACTGTGGATATAATAATAATAATTATAAATTA
>NW_011339078.1:0-3662 GCF_000735185.1 Notothenia coriiceps | reverse complement strand
TTCAGCACTCACTGGATCGGTTCGCAACCGAGTGTGAAGCGGCTGGGATGAGGATCAGCACCTCCAAATATATATATATATAGATATAAAAATACATATATACATTTTTAATATATATAAAATAATGTATTATATTACATGATTGCCACTGCATTGGATTATTATCGGATAGGGTAATAACTTAATAATTATCTACGTCTGAAAGCAGAAGACCAGGGCAAATAATTACAAGCCTCTTCAGTGAGAATGTCACAAAATGATTTAAAAACATTTTGAATTTATTTTTTTCAAATTTGAGATGCATTGTGGGACATGTCGTTTAACGTGCTTCTGTAAAGCGTCATGTAACCGTATAATACACATATTATATTCTTTGCAAGCTCTTGTGGGGCCACAGAAAATGAAGTCACTGGCCGGATTTGGCCCCCGGGCCTTGAGTTTGACACCCCTGCTCTATACCTTAATATTTTGGTCTGCTATTCTATTTACCTGATGAACTATCTGTGTTGTGTCTCCATCTTTCGTCATGTTCCAAGTGTTTCCTGTTTGAGTTTGAGACGTATTCTCACCCTGTGTGTGTCCTGTCTGTTTCTACTTCCTCTTTTTGTGTGTTTTCCCTCCTTTTTTAGTGTCCGGCCTTAATTGGTTTCACCTGTTCCCCGTTAGACACGCGACCACCTGACCTTCACTCCCGAGTACAGCTTGTATTTAATTCCTGGTTGTCTCTCTTGTTTTGTAGTATTCGTGTCCCCCAGTATTATTCTCACACGTTTCTCTGCTTCATAACTCTTTAATGCACATTTTCAATTTGCGCATAATAAGTGGTTGAGGGGAAAAACGTTGTGTATCAATGCAATAAAAAAGTATAATGGAAACAGATTTAGCGAATGGCTACTGGAGAAAAGTCCCATGATCGCTGGACACAGATATGATTTAACTTTCTTCCTAATAAAGTCATGAAACAAACATCACATTTCTGTCGGATAACTTCTTGAGGATTAATCCGCATTTCACGTGAAAGCACGAAATGGTAGCAAATGATAAAATGTAAATGTGGGTGAAACTTTAAACATTTTGAAGGGGGAATTCGATCGTTGTTTTTTTTCTTTGCTTTGCCTCCTTTCCTTCCTCGCTGTGTCTAACTTTTCCCAACTTTCTTTTTGCTTTTGTCTGTCTCCCCCTCTCTGACCTCTGCATGTCCGTCTCCATTAGTTTCCTCTTCTTCATCTCATTCACCGCCTCATCTTTTAGTTTCTGTTACACCCTGACACCGAAGTCCTTCAGAGTCTCAGGCCTTCCTCTTTCAGCTCACATTAAACTCTCTTTCAGCTTCCTTTCATTTTCGTTTCTCCACCCTACATGCTTTCACCGAACCAACAGCCCTGATCTCATGAGGTAATGTTATAACACCTTGTTATATTCATCGTGTTATATCAGCAAGGACGAACGTTTATAGGGTGTATTGTTGTGTCAAGCCTTGTTATTGGAATCTGTAAACACTTCAAATTTGATTATATAACCAAAATAAAGAAAAAATACTTCCTGCCAAAGCACTCAATTATCTTTTAAGAAATAAATAAAGGTGATGTTTGCACGGGATGATTGGAGGTCTCTTATTGTCATGAACTCATGTACTGTAAAAGCTTCTATTGAATAACTCCTCTCTGTACTTTCTGGCAGCTATACGTGTGCAGAGCTGATTAGCAGAATCTGTCCGATGCAATTGTACTTGAAAGCAGTCTTTAATGTCCTCTGCATGTACAGAAAGTTGTGTTGCTGATCTGAATGCAGTTCTCATCACAGCAGAAGACAGAGCAGTGAAGCCCTCAGGCAGACAGGAGAATACTAAACCTCAGCCGTACATTTCTTTGAGAGATTTTCCCTCTGAAGTTTTCCATTGATCTATTGATCTGAGTGCACGAGCAGAGGTTTACAATCCTGCTCCAGAGCGCAGCAATGCAGAGAGAGCTTACAGGTGAAGTGAAAGGAAACTTTGCTGTATGTCAAATGTGTGCAATGCCAAATGTATCGTTCCAGCAAAGCAATGCTTGACTGCTAGTTGTCAGAAAAACGAAACAGAAAAAGGCTTCATGCATTTGAGCCGCTTCATTGGTGTCGCATCACGAGGTAATCCTGGATTTATGTCTAAAACTTGTGTGGCGAATAAGTAGGGACTTGGCTTGGGAACGTGGAGGTCACCGGTTCAAGTCCCTGAAAGACCAACAGCTACCGAGGTGTTCCTGAGCCAGGCACCGCTCCCCATACTGCTCCGAACACTAGGACGGGTCAAATGCAGAATGAGAATGTTATATTAACCCGACGAAGGGTTCCTTCTCCTTCTTCTTTTGGGGTTTGGTTGATTTTGATCAAAGTCTTGTACTGTATTTCAGAATATAAAACTTTTATGACCATATTTAGATGATATGTAAACATGTTCACAGCGATCATTATGTTTCTCTGTAATACAGTAATGACTGACAGGCTGATAGTGACACGGCAGGGTCCAGGACAGAGGGGTTTTATCTGATTTATAAATAAAGACAAGGAACACAGAACAGCAGAACACAGTTGATTTATACGCTTGTGAAGGTCTGATGACGAGAGACGAATGGCACTACAACAGAAAATACACACCGCACACTAACTCACCGACTCTCCTGTGCAAGACTTTCTCATCTAAAAAACATTCTCGTCCTCGGTGCTACGGGCTTAGAATGAGTTAGCCTATAGCCAATATGATACATGGGGTTTAGAGGTAGTATGGCCCCAACATATCAAGCCTTAAAGACCCTCAAAATAACTTTAGCTGAAAAGTTATCTGCATTATAGCATCTTGCAGTAGATACAATTCTGATCTACTTCTAAATGATGAGCCATCCAGAACCCTCAGGTCCTCTGCTCTGCTTTCTGTCAGAGTCAGAACTGAACTTGGAGAGGTTCAGTTATTATGCTCCAAGTATATGATGTATGGGATGTATTGATTTGATACAAGCAAGTCAGTGTTTCATTGTGTAATTTCAACTACAGTATATGGTCCGGACCCACCGGAGGGCCCATCAAGTTCTGCATTCACTGTGATGAAGACACTGATACTGTTTCCTCAATGAACATTTAGAGAAGAATAAATATTCAGGGCTCCTCTCCCTCAGGGGCCCCTCCCTCAGGGGCCTCTCCCTCAGGACTCCTCTCCCTCAGGGGCCTCTCCCTCAGGGGCAACTCCCTCAGGGGCCCCTCCCTCAGGGCTCTTCTCCCTCAGGGGCCTCTCCCTCAGGGGCAACTCCCTCAGGGGCCCCTCCCTCAGGGGCAACTCCCTCAGGGGCCCCTCCCTCATTGCTCCTCTCCCTCAGGGGCCTCTCCCTCAGGGGCAACTCCCTCAGGGGCCTTTCCCTCAGGGGCAACTCCCTCAGGGGCCTCTCCCTCAGGGCTCCTCTCCCTCAGGGGCCTCTCCCTCAGGGGCCTCTCCCTCAGGGGCAACTCCCTCAGGGGCAACTCCCTCAGGGCTCCTCTCCCTCAGGGGCCTCTCCCTCAGGGCTCCTCTCCCTCAGGGCTCCTCTCCCTCAGGGCTCCTCTCCCTCAGGGGCCTCTCCCTCAGGCTCCTCTCCCTCAGGGGCCTCTCCCTCAGGGGCCTCTCCCTCAGGGGAGAGCTACATAAAGTGCAGGAG
>NW_011339077.1:0-3226 GCF_000735185.1 Notothenia coriiceps | reverse complement strand
TGCAATAAACATTGAACCAGTCCGGCCCTCGACTAGTATGCATTTTTGAATTTTGGCCCACTGTGTATTTGAGACACCCCTGCTCTAGCACAACCATGAGGTTGAAACTTGTCGGAAACGTACATTTCATCAACCCTTTTTCTGCTTGAATTGTAACAAAATATCTGACAAATATCTGCAAAACAGCTCTTACTTGTGTGTAAGGCTAATTAGCACATTGTAGCATGATAAAATCCTAAACCTGAATGCATGTTAGCATTTAGCTCAAAGCATTACCCTACTGTGTATAAACAAGAGTCACTTTTGCAACTCTTTATTGATATAAAACATTAAGTCATGAAGTCTGTTTTTCCAGCAGCTCGTAGAAGCAGTTGTTGGAATAAACAGATGACAAAGCTGGATTGTTAGCATGTGAGCGTCCTTGTGGTTCCAATCCTGACTCATCGTTGTTCCTTCATTAAAGTCACATTTCCACAGCGAACACACTTTGTTTATATTCCTCTTCCACTTAAATGAGCTTGTTCCTGTGTCAGGTCAACCTCCTTTAAAAGCAGAACATAACATTACTTTTTAGGGCGAAAACCTTGACACTTGACATTAACATCAGCTATTAGGGGCTGATCTGAAAATGCATCCAGATGTGAAGACTTTGGTTGACACTACACTGCCTTCAGTGTTTGTTAATGGCTTGTTGTCCTAAACTTTTGACTTTGAAACATTACTGGGGAAACAATCTTATGTCGGAGAAGGATGGAGGGTCACATGCATCCTATAAAACCACATAGGGGACTATAATGGTGATTGTTTTGAAAGGAAAATGTGCTATTCAAGTTGTTTTTTAAGGGACGAGGACCTGTTTCCTAGATTTTTGTAGATATTCTGCTGTTAGCCACGAGGAGGACACTTCTCTTGCTTTCTCCTCAATGTAAACACTAGAAACTATAGAAGGCTTCCAGCCAGCAGTATTCCTGTAATTATCCTCTGTGTCATTAATCATTTCGCTCACACACTGCGGAGAGTTTGCAGCAGAACACAGAGGTAAAAGCTTCAGGAGGTGAAACAGAGTTTAGTTAAAGGTCCCACGAGAGTCTCTGCAACACAAAATATGTCGGAGGTGTTTATGTGCTGCTTTTATTTCAAGTGGATGTACATTTACTTTCCTCAGAGCTGCATTACATTTTAATGTTTCTTCTCCCTCTGGCTGGTTCTTCAGGGAAAATAACTTCTATTACCTTTCCTGTTGTCAGAGGCAGATTCATAGTGTTTAGCTGAGGGAAAACACATTTAGTTTGAGCTGCAAACACAAGTGAAATCAAAGCAAAGAGATATGAAGCAACAGATATGAGTAAATCCCTCGTTCCCTCATTTCACAACAGCTGTTAAATACTGTATGTCAGCTGGTTATTAGGGATAGTTTCTGTGTAAAGTCAAAAGTTCACGGAGAAAAATGTGTCTGACAGTTTCGCTTCATTAATATACTTCAGTACACATATTAAACTATGTGTTCACATTCCTCCTCATGAATCACACACTGATTGTTCCCATCTGAATATAATATATAAAAGTATTTTAAGTTCAACATAATAATTTATGACACTGTAGATGAGTAGAATTCATTTTTCTTATCAGGCTCCTTTTGTGGAATCAGCTTCCAGTTTGTGTTCGGGCGGCAGACGCCCGATCCGTTTTTAAGAGTGTGCTTAAGACCTTCCTTTTTGATAAAGCTTATAGTTAGGGATGATTAGATTCAGCCCCTAGTTTTGCTGCTAGAGGCTTAGACTGTCGGGGGACACCTTACTTCTTCATTCTCTCTGTCTGTACCTGTGTACTCTCATGTTCCGAATAACCCAGCTTCCCCCAAATGTATTTTTGGTGTCTATGCTGGGATCCTGAGTCGTGGATGAGTCCTGATCTGAGTCCTGGACTTCGAGTCGTGGTTGAACCTGTCTCTGCGGTCCTGCCTGACTCTCATCATACTACTTCCCTGATGGCTCCCACAGGATTGTTGACATCCTTGTGGATTCATCTTCTTATTATAGACACATGCATTTCCAAACATTTGGTCTACCTATGTTGTAAATGTATTATCTTTTCGATTTACACACGGCATCTATTGCATGTCTGTCCGTCCTGGGAGAGGGATCCCTCCTCTGTTGCTCTCCCTGAGGTTTCTCCCATGTTCCCCTTTAAACTGTGGGTTTTCTCTGGAAGTGTTTCCTTGTACGATGTGAGGGTCTAAGGACAGAGGGTGTCGTATTGTCATACTGATATTCTGTACAAACTGTGAAGTCCACTGAGACAAATGTAACATTTGTGATATTGGGCTGTATAAATAAACATTGATTGATTGATTGACGAAGGGATAGAAGTGCTTAACAGATTGAAGCGAAGGGAGGATAAGGGGTCAAAGGGATATAGGGGAAGGTGGGATTGAAAGGGAAGTGGTGAATGTTGAATGGAAGAAAAGATGCTCCGATGTATGGATGAAGGTATGTAGGAGGGCGGGATGGATGGATAAAGGAAAGTAGGGAGGGAGTATTAAAAGCTGATGTAGCGGATGTCTGGAGGAATAATTTGAAGGGCTGATACTGATGTACAGATGTAAGAGAAGAAAGGATTCAAATGGGGTTGCAGAGAAGAAGCAATGAAGGGAATGTAGGGGAGGGGGTGGGGAGAATAGAAGAAGGATTGAAGATGTATGGATACATGGATGGAGGGAGGGATGACCTGGAGGTTTCAACTGGGTTTCTTAGAAAAAAGGCAATAAGAGGAAGATGATGAGATACAGAGATTCAAGGGAGTGTTAAAAACGGGGGGAAAAGAGCTAAGAAGGGAGGGATGAGTGAAGGAAGTTGGGATGAGGTCTTAGGGAGGGTGGAATGAGGTGACAAGGGATGAAGGGATAAAAAGATGAAGGGACTGAAGGGAATGAAGGCGATGAAGGGCCGCTCCTTGGCCGGAAAAAATACCTTTGCTCTGCTACAGTAACTCTTCATTCGTGCATGTCTATAGTATCGAGGATTGCATGATTGAAGGAAGTAGGGGAGGGAGCGGATGAAGGGATGTTGGGGGGTAGTGAAAGTATCGGCCTTATTTGCCAGGAATACCGGCTGACACTTTGATTTTCAAAACACCAATTTTTCCTTTGGCACTGGTTCCAGATACATGTGAAACTTTCAGGAGTTGTTGCCTGACGGAGGGATCTCGAATTCAGAAAAGGTGTACA
>NW_011339076.1:0-1730 GCF_000735185.1 Notothenia coriiceps | reverse complement strand
GGGCATATTCTGCTTTTTTGGGGTTTTCCGTTTCCTGTAGTGTGTTATAGGTTTCTGTGCATGTAAATGTTCTACACAGGGTAAAATCCCTGTTCCCATCAAGGTGCTTTTATTGGTTAGTGCTTCAACACACTGTAAGCCAGCCAGCTAACCAATCAGAGCAGACTGGGCTCTGGTTTCAGACAGAGGGTGAAAAGAGGACACTACATACTGATATACACCTGAACATCAGCAGGAGAGGACTCTTTAAAGTAGAGACACTACATACTGATATACACCTGAACATCAGCAGGAGAGGACTCTTTAAAGTAGAGACACTACATACTGATATACACCTGAACATCAGCAGGAGAGGACTCTTTAAAGTAGAAACACTACATACTGATATACACCTGAACATCAGCAGGAGAGGACTCTTTAAAGTAGAGACACTACATACTGATATACACCTGAACATCAGCAGGAGAGGACTCTTTAAAGTAGAGACACTACATACTGATATACACCTGAACATCAGCAGGAGAGGACTCTTTAAAGTAGAGACACTACATACTGATATACACCTGAACATCAGCAGGAGAGGACTCTTTAAAGTAGAGACACTACATACATACACTACAGGCCTCTTTAACTTCACATTTTTCCGTTAAGTGGTCAACACCCGATTTAATATTGCTCCTACAGATTTAGAAGTTAACAGGGTTTGTGGTTAATTTGCTCGAATATAAAAACACGAGAATGTTTCTTTTCCTTCTGTTTCCATTGCACAGATTTCTTATGAACTCACATCTTCAGTTGTTAATCTGCTGGACCTCAGCTGCTCTGGAGAGATCTGTCAGAAGAAGACTTTAACAAAAGAGTTTGATATGTTGCTCAAACTGTGGGTCGGGGGCCGGTTATTGAGCCGTCTGCTGAATTCAAACCGGACGTTTTTGTTTTTTTCTCCAGCAGCATCTGAAGAGACTTTTTAGCGAGTCTAAATGTTTTCTACTCAGCAGATTTCCTCTCTTTGTCTCGACTCTTGTCTCTGCCAAGCACACTGACAGTAGCTGTACTGTTTTAAAAAAGAAAGAAATCTAATTATTGTAACTAAGTTCATCTGATGAACATGAATGCAGCACTAACACTCAGCACAGGCAGATTCCACGTGGAAACTCACACTGAAGGTTTTCAGAGTGGCACTTAAAGGTCCCGTATTCAAATCTGTCGTTTCTTTACAAAACATTCAACTTTAAAACAATTTAAAGTAACTAATATCAAACTAGTTATTAATTTCACACTGCGCAGAGATGTTAACACCTTCCCTACATATTTAAATGTAACCGTTAGTTGGAGGTCAAACGTCCGAGTAATTCAAAACTCCAAACACAAATCAAACTGTATGCAGATATGCCGTTTTACACACCTAAATGTAAAGGTCCCATGTCATGGCCATTTCTACTGATCATAGTTCCATTGTTGAGGTCTACTAGAATAGATTTATATTGTTCAATGTTCCAAACTCACATTGGTTTCTCAAACAGCATCTCTGTATAGTATGTGTATTCACTCTCTGTCCAAAACGGCTTGTTGGAGCTCCTGCCCCCCCCCTCCCTGTGAGCCCAGTGGCCGTCTGCGAGACAGCGAGACACAGCGAAACCCAGGCCGAAACACACATGCACCCGCAGCCTGGCTGGGAGTTTGTGTGTGTGCCCAGGCTGAGTTCTGCGGTGTCTCGCTGACCCCACACC
>NW_011339075.1:0-1943 GCF_000735185.1 Notothenia coriiceps | reverse complement strand
TTTTATTTCCGGCTTTTTAAACACAAGTGCTCTCCAGTACAGGTTAGCTAGTGTTAGCGACGCTTGCTAATGTAAACAAAGACGAGATTACGTCCAAAACATGTCAGGCATTGTTTCAGATAGCAACTTTGTGTGGGTCCGCCGCCGATTTGACGTCAGATCGGCAGCAAATCTGTACCCGCTCGTTGTACCCCTGTTTTTAAAAAGATTTGGGTACGGCGGAAAAGAGAGAGGGTTTTATTGTCTGACGCTGCGTGAGTTCAACATGAACATGAAACACCCTTTAATTTACTGCAACGACATGTTGGGAAACCCCCTCAAGGGGGCCCCATGCGAGCCGAAACTTTGTTGCTCCGCTCCGAGGGGGGGGACTTTACTGGCATTGATCCGGACCATTGACCTTGTATAAAATTCACAAGTGGACCTTTAACAAAAAAGTTTGAGTATTTAAAGAGCAGCATATGCTATATACCCACTTATTTTCTCATTTTGAACAGACAGACAGTTTTATGAAAATGGTCTCCAGGATACTCTATTTTATTGTTTTTTATATTCTTATGGATGGAGGGTTACTATAAATTACTATACTTTAAAATACGATAATCCGTTACAATTACTAGATGTAAAAAATATATATATTTATATGAAAGTAATGTAACCTTTACTTTTGTATAATATAAATATGAAATGCAATGCAAACAAAGAAAAGACAAAATAAATATGAACTATATGTTTTACCTAAGTGTATGTGTAAGACAACAGAACAATTTGACCTTAGAAAAGAAGAATCCAAATATATTTGTTATCAAAAATGTGTCCTCTTATTACAGACTAGGCATACGGAATAGTATAGATAACAAATGCTGTTTTAGTTTAATACGTTCCTTAAAAGTAAACAAAGTATTTGTGTTTAATAGAAGCAGATATCCAATTGAAAAAATAATAATAATCTAAGTCCAAATGACAACCAAAAAGAAATTGCATTCAGTACGTTTACCTATAATATATTGATCTGTACTGTAACATTGTATTCCTGCTAGTAATCCACAATTTTAAAGGAATGTTGGCCTGCTGGAAATCTGATTAAACTACATATGTTTTAATTGTAGGATAATTGTAAGGGCATACATGTAGGCTACACTGAGAAAAACGGGGAGTAAGATTTACTTAAAAAATCTAGGTAACAAATTTAGGTAAGTAAATTTAACAATGTATATTTCAAGTAGCTTCTACTTACAGTTAAAGGTAGGTTCTACATCGTATAGGCTTCGCGCTCTAAGGCTATTGCTATTGGGTACTGACAGACTTAATCCACGCCCACGACGTGGGCCCCACCTACGACGTGGGCACCACCTACGACGTGGGCACCACCTACGGACTCACTTCCGTATAAATAGGAAGGAGGCCCGACAATCTGCTCCCATTTTTCTTCAGCAGTCCGTTGCAGAAGCACTGTCAGGCACACTAAAAAGCAAAGATTCCTCTTCTAAAAAGCTTTGTTCCAATTATTAAAAGGTTCCATGTCATGCTTTTCTGTTTATTACCCGTCCCCTTGTGTGCTATGAAGATTTTTATGCATTTAAACGGTCTGCAGAGTCAAAACCCCTCAAAGTACACCCTGTAGGAAGTAAAACTCTAACACAGGTGTTTGGGGACCACCCCAAAACGCCTCGTTGGAGATTTCTCATTTTCCAATGTTTGGGTAGGGATACCCAGTGGCCACGCCCAGAGCTATAGCCGCACCCTCTGCCAGCCCAACATATATACTGTTGGACGCTCAGGTTCAGTTCAAAACTGTATCCAGTCATGCCAACGAGGGTCTGTTTCCTGTCTTGTGAGGGGAAATCTTCAATGTATGCCTTACCGAGGGCAGAACCATGGCGAAGTCAGCGGTTGACATTTCTTGTTAACACTGTTCCTTCCAAGGCACACAGGGGGATAGG
>NW_011339074.1:0-1155 GCF_000735185.1 Notothenia coriiceps | reverse complement strand
TCGGTGCTTTTTTCCTCCTTTGAAGTGCCGCGTTGGGCTTTCTGTTCTTTCTGTTCACGCCCCGGCGCTACGTGCTGTCAGCGCTCCTGGCAGCAGATAATGATCCCCCACTGCTTTTGTAATTGGCCAAATAAACACTTGACAACACTAGTTTAAAACAGACAAGTTATTTGGTTTTAATTAACATAGTCGGGCCTGTAATGGCTTCATTAAAAATGCGTTATTTCAGCTGCATGTTTGATTATGTTGGAGTCGGACATCTTGAGGGCCTATGTTTATTTTCCTTCTCTTTTCTTTCTCGCCTTTATTCATATAAATCAACAGTTATGGTATTTTAAACTTCACGTTAAGTGCTATTATTTATTTTTTAACCGTTGAAATCTGCTGTTTTAAAAATAAGCCAAATACACTTTATTTTATGCCATAGGAAATTAAAGACAAAATATCAAAGATTGCAGAGAAGCACCATCTGTCTTTTAATTGGTTCCAGTTTTAAAATTAGGCTTTTTAATGCTGAGCCTCCAGATATTTTATAATCCCTTCTCAATTAATTTGTGTATTTTTTGACTGGAAAACGCTCAGATTAGTCATATTTTTAAACAACAGTCTGTCCCCAATTAAACTCAATGATTGATTTCATTTAACCAAGGTTACATTAACTACAAGTGCTACGTTGTGACTGTCTTGTATTTAACTTTATCATTCGATTCAATTAAATGTACTTTATTTAAAACATAATTGAATACAAATATATAAACAGTGAACATGTACATCTCAACAATAGAAATATAATAACGTGTATTTTTAAGTTAAAAATACAATATGATACGAAATGAACATTAACAGCACATATTGTATACAAACAGAAATATAAACACAATAAATATATGTATTTATGTACGTAAGTGTGTATGTATGTCAAATATTGTAGTAGATTAGATATACTTTGTTTACAAGGCATTGATCACAAGTCAAAAAATAAACACAAACGGTAAATATATACATATCAACAGTAGAAATATAAATGCATATATGTGTGTATATAAGTTTGTATATATGCACGTAGATTAGATTGGCATCAGTTAAAAACATGATATAACAGAAAGTAAAAATGAACATTAATAACAGTACATATACATATTTATATGCATACTG
>NW_011339073.1:0-2838 GCF_000735185.1 Notothenia coriiceps | reverse complement strand
GTAAGAGACACTGGAGAAGAGGGGACACATGTTGATGTAGAAGAGACATGAAGAAGAGGGGACACATGTTGATGTAGAAGAGACATGGAGAAGAGGGGACACATGTTGATGTAGAAGAGACATGAAGAAGAGGGGACACATGTTGATGTAGAAGAGACATGAAGAAGAGGGGACACATGTTGATGTAGAAGAGACATGAAGAAGAGGGGACACATGTTGATGTAGAAGAGACATGGAGAAGAGGGGACACATGTTGATGTAGAAGAGACATGAGGAAGAGGGGACACATGTTGATGTAGAAGAGACATGAAGAAGAGGGGACACATGTTGATGTAGAAGAGACATGAAGAAGAGGGGACACATGTTGATGTAGAAGAGACATGAAGAAGAGGGGACACATGTTGATGTAGAAGAGACATGAAGAAGAGGGGACACATGTTGATGTAGAAGAGACATGAAGAAGAGGGGTACACATGTTGATGTAGAAGAGACATGGAGAAGAGGGGTACACATGTTGATGTAGAGAGACATGAGGAAGAGGGGACACATGTTGATGTAGAAGAGACATGAAGAAGAGGGGACACGTGTTGGTGTAGAGAGACATGAGAAGAGGGGACACATGTTGATGAAGAAGAGACATGGAGAAGAGGGGACACATGTTGATGTAGAAGAGACATGAAGAAGAGGGGACACATGTTGATGTAGAAGAGACATGAAGAAGAGGGGACACATGTTGATGTAGAAGAGACATGGAGAAGTGTATTTTGCAGAATAGGTCCCCTTTAAGTTGGTGAATATTCTTCATCTGCATGTGTTTTGGCACATTTGTGTTTTTATATATGCATCGTTATTGAAAGTGATCGTTATTTCGAGCTACTCCTGTGATACAGACTATCATTTCATTCATTTTCCTTTTTCCTTGTTTGCATTAAAAAACCTGTCAATCAGTTTATTAAGAATGGCAGACTGGCACTTTGGTTCATCCAACTTGACGCCTGAGCCTTTAAATAGTCAAGTGTTGTCTCACACTTACTGAGCACAGGGCACCTTAAGTTGTGTGTGTCCTTGATAATACATCACAAATTAGCTTGGGCAGAAAACATGCCTCACAATTTAAATCAGAATCTCTGCAGTTATTTGAATAGCACTCAGACACAGTACATATTTGATAAATGGATTTAGTTCGAAGAGAAGTAATTTGAATTGATTTGGTTGCTGTTTTTAATATTGGCATTCATTGAGGACAAGGGTTTTTCAAAGCCTTCTTGATGTGGAAAAGGGCTTTAATTAAACCAAAAGGAAACGCTGCTAGACTGAAGCTGCTGTTTGTCTTCAGAGCTCTTATTCCTCTCGGGTTATCACAAACAGAACAGCTTTAAAACACATCACAGCTGCTCAGGTAGCCTCGTCTGAAATGGAATAAACTAATCTCCAAACCAAATTTGAGCCTGAACTTTAATACGAAAAGCCCAGGAGCTCCTTGGGAAAATAAACCCAGCTGCAGTACGGCACACGGCAGCCTCTCCATCCATTCAATCAGGGATAACTTTGTTAAATTTAAGTGAACACCGCTGATCCACATATAACCCTTACAGCTTCCAGTGCAATTAAGAAACACATTAATTACTCATCGCCATATCATTTACCCCGTCGGCCTCCGAATGCATGTCTGGGAGAACGTCTTGTCACAAACAATTAAGCCAATAAAGACGGAGGTTAATTAAATGAAGGGCAGTGACGTGTCATTAGTTGCAAAGTCATTGTAATCACGCTGCCAGCAGGGTGGAGGTTATTGATGGCTGTCTTTTCTTTTTTGGGGGAGGGCGAGTCGACCACAGTGACTCGCATTAAATGATGAATTGCATCTTGGAGAGAACGAGTGATTTAGCTTCGAGACGAGGAGGAGGCCGGGCGGCAGATCTGTCTGCGGCTTTTCACTCCGGATCACACTGAGGACCATCTGTGTGTCCTGACCTCTCGCCCTTGTGGTGAACACATCATTTGCATATTTTAGTGCCAACATTTCATCAACATCTAAAAGGAAATATAGCCAACGTATAGATTTAAGTGTAAAAAATAGTATTTACAGAAAGGTGGCAGCTCAATTCCCATTTCAAGGGGATAGATTTGCCTGTCCCTCTGTTTTGGCCAAACTTGACCCACTCTACCATGCTGCACTGCGTCATATATCAAATGCACCCTATAGGTAGACCCTCCAGAAAAACGCGATTCTGCGATCGCAGAATTTACCGCATAATCAGCTAAATGGCGCAGATTTTTAAAAGGCCGCATATTTATCAAAAGGCCGCATAATCCCCGCATTTTTCCACACAAAGTTGAGAAAAAAAAAAGTTGACTCGTCTTGATGTGACGTCATCAGCTCGCGCATCACAGAATGTAAACAACACTGTATAGAGTGAACGTGTGGAGCTCACACGATAGAGAAAACACCAAGATGAAAAAATCTAATCCATCTCATTTACCGACGAACATTTCTACTAAAGACCGGGCAAAAAGTGGGGGGAAACTATTCTGCACCCCGTGCAACTGTATGTTGGAGCATAAGAGAACATCGACGGTGACGACCCACTTTGATTCATTCAAACATTCGAAAATGCTTTCTGCTGCTGCGGACAAGAAAGACAAACAACTCACGTTCACCGAGGCATCAACCTCCAAAACCCTTTAGAGGGCTACAAGAAACGAAGTGAGTAGCCTACAAGATTGAAGCTGGTCAGATAACGAACGAGTAAATGAAAACAGAATGAGGCGGAGAAGTGTGTGTGTGTGTGTGTGTGTGTGTGTGGTGTGTGTGTGTGTGTGTGTGTGTGTGTGTGT
>NW_011339072.1:0-5733 GCF_000735185.1 Notothenia coriiceps | reverse complement strand
CAAAGAACACAAATTGGGTTGTATACATTAACAAATAACTATAAACAACAATACAGTAAAATAACAAAATGAATGCGTGAATAAACCGCAATACACGTGTTGAAGCGGTTCGCTGCTGATTACTATATTAGTTACAAAATTACTGTGCTTTCCATATGTGTTAATGTACACGTATGCTGTTCAAAATGTCTGTTATCAATGTGGAGCTGGTGATGATAAGTACAACCCTTTTCGTGGATGATTTGAGACCAGCAGATGCTTAAATGTGTCCACTGACAAACGAATAAATTACATTTACCGATTTATTGTTTGATTACTGTAAGAGTTCAAATGCATTTATGTAACGCAAAACACTTCACCACACCACAACATGTCATTCTTAGGAATTAGTTGATGCTTAAGGCAATAGAAAATAGATCAGGTATCATCTTAACAATTAACAATACTGTGGGGTCCTTGGTGTGAACGCATGTCCCCTTTAGAGACAAACACAGTAATAAGCCTATTAGGAATCCTGCATCGCCATTTCCTCCAATCGATTCACAGTCATTATGCATAGTAATGGTGTTTAGGGGGAGTGTGTGTGCATAAACACATTTGAACAATGTGTGTGTGCATGTGCAAGTACCCCCATGTGCATGTGTTATATTGCCTGTAATAATAAATAATGATAATAATCATAATACATTTTATTTGTATAGCACCTTTCAAGTGCTTTACAGAACACATGTTGATGTAGAAGAGACATGAAGAAGAGGGGACACATGTTGATGTAGAAGAGACATGAAGAAGAGGGGACACATGTTGATGTAGAAGAGACATGAAGAAGAGGGGACACATGTTGATGTAGAAGAGACATGAAGAAGTGGATGTTTCATAATAGGTAACCATTCAAATGTGTGGAATAAACAAACAAATGAATAAGATCCACTATCTAGAGATATTGTTCTGCTTCCCTCTCCCTGGGCTGGATGGATGCTTCAGAGTGGAGGGATTGGAGGAGGTGGAAATGTGAGCTCAGACCTTTACTGTGTGTTCAATCCTTATCTCCTCAGCGCAAGGACCCTGCCCTCCCAGCTCTGCTCATGCTAATGTTAGCGAGCCGGGTGTCAAGGATAATGCTCTCATCCCAGGCTTCTTCTTAATGTATATTATTACCCCGGGGCGGTCAGGGAAGGAGACTCAGCAGCGGCTTAATTGATATGGCAGTTCAGCTTTTTTTTCATTGGCTGGACAACTGTTGGTAGTGAAAAAGGCAAGGCAAGGCAAGTTTAAATATACAGCATCTTTCAACACAATTCAAAGTGCTTTGCAAAAATCAAAGGCATTAAGAGCATTAAGAAACATATTATGAAATGACATTTAAAAACGCTCATTTAAAAGCAAAGATGAATTAAAGTGACAGTGCAGTGTGAGATACACACATCTGAAATGTTAAGGTCTAACTCTCAATCATTGCTAACGTTTTAGCAGAAATAGATTAACACACACACACACACACACACACACACACACACACACACACACACACTTTTTTTTACACATAATTTATATAAAATTATGAAAAATAAATAAAATTAAAAAAGTATATTGAAGTTGAAGTAAAAAGGTGTGAATGCATGATTTGGCTCCTAACCGTGAAGTCAGCTCTAGTTCCAGGTCTCTCTTATATTTCCAATGACAAATCACTCGCTGACTCCGCCCTGATGAACACTCTCTCTCATGTCACTGAAGGCGCTGACTTTAGAAAGAGAAACACATTTCTGGAGAGTGTGTGTGTGCCACTGAAGGTTCTCTGGAGAGTGTCAGCAGAAGACAGAAACCTGGCGGGAGCTGAGAGACGAGCGGACATCTTTAATGAGTACAGTAAACTGCAGATAAGTTATAAATCCAGACGTTGAAAGCTTCTGGGGAGAGACACATTACTGGAGGTGACTTTGAATAACTGATTTACAGAGAAGTCTAGCAAGCAGTGCAGATTTTGGGCGACGTCGAGGCATTGATTGGATAATGTCTGCCATACGGGAGCATTCAGCAGTGATTAAAGTAATGAGAGTGCGTCTGTCAGAGGTTACCGTGGAAACACAGAGCTGCCTTTGTCTCAGGAGTCAGACAGAAAGTTCTGCCTCAGGTTCGTTCATCAGGATGGAAACACTACTTTCCAGCAATGTGAACCTAAAAATGTTGAGCAGCCCAAAGTTTCATATTAGAAATGTATAGTACGGGTCACCAGCACATAGAAACTCCCGGATGCTAACTTGTATACATTGGGCAATTTGCAAAATTAGCATTTCCAGAGAATTGTTATAAAAGTGGATTTGCGATTTCGACAATTTTGGAGTGGATTTGGAGGTTATCGAGGATGCTGAATGCATTTATGACAATTTCAGGATCCAAAAGTTCAGTCTTAACCAGAAAGTTGCCGTATTTGTACTCTCATTGGGCTGATATTGATGCATTTCGGGTTGATTTGAACGTTTTATGGGATCAAAAGTGCTATTTTTGATCCTACAAAAGGTCAGAAATTGATTCAAAATCCTCAATAACCTTAAAAACAACACCAAAATGGTCCAACTTGGCCAAACCATTGTTTAGCTATGGTCTGCTAATTAATGCCACTTATGCTAATAGCCCAACATCTGCAGGTTAGCATCCGGCGGTTTCCATGTGCTGGGGACCCTTACCATTTCTAATCTAACTTTGGGGCACTCAATATGTCCGGATTCACAGCAGTGCTGGGATGTGTCCTACATGTTCCTTTGTCTTCGTCATTCAGTCGTATTTCCCAGAATCCTTCACTGTGACGGGGTCAGCAGGAACAGAGATGCTTTGTTTGCTAATTATCTCACCGTGTAAAGCAGGACAGGGTGGAGTAATGACCTATTTAGCACATGGAAGTAACATTCGCACCAATACTACCCAATGGTTGAATGTAGTGAAGTATACTCAACGTATTGTCCATCCATCCATCTTCTCCCGCTTAGCCGTGGTCGGGTCTCTGAGGTAGGAGTTCCAGCAGAGAGCCCCAAACTTTCTTTTCCCTGGCCACATCAACCAGCTCTGACTGGGGGGTCCCAAGGATCTTTATATAAATAAAATCAAATTTTGTAAAGACTGGGGGATCCCAAGGCGCTCCCAGGCCAGCGAAGAGATATAATCCCTCCATCTGGTTCTAGGTCTACCCCTCGGTCTCTTCCCAGCTGGACGTGCCTGGAACACCTCCCTAGGGAGGCGCCCAGGTGGCATCCTAACTAGGTGCCCGAACCACCTCAACTGGCTCCTTTCGACGCGAAGGAGGAGCGGCTCAACTCCGAGTCCCTCCCGGATGACCGAACTTCTCACCTTATCCCTAAGGGAGACACCAGCCACCCTGCGGAGAAAACCCATCTCGGCCGCTTGTACCCGCGATCTCGTTCTTTCGGTCATGACCCATCCTTCATGACCATAGGTGAGGGTAAGAACGAAAATGGCGCGGTAGACAGAGAGCTTTGCCTTCTGGCTCAGCTCCCTTTTCGTCACAACGGTGCGGTAAAGAGACTGCAGTACCGCTCCCGCTGCTCCGATTCTCCGACCCATCTCACGCTCCATTGTTCCCTCACTCGAGAACAAGACCCCGAGATACTTGAACTCCTTCACTTGGGGTAAGGACTCATTCCCTACTTGGAGTGGTTAACGTATTGTGCTTAGGTCCAATTTGAAGGTACTTTAACTGAGTATTTTGATTGACTTATTCCACGTTATATTTCTACTTTCCTACATTTTAGAGGCATATGTTCTACTTTGCAGCTAACCCTAACCCTATGATTCTGAAATGGGCCATTACCGAATCAAGTAATTTAACTTTTGGTACATTTTGATGCCAAGACTTTTGTCCTTTAATTTAAAGGGGCCCTACATGTTTTTTGTGGTTAATTGAACATCTTGGATCCAAAAAGGCTAAAAGAATCTCTCTTATGTTTGGGTTGTATCGCCTGGTCAACATTTGTATACTCACAAAAAACTGCAATTATAAAAAGTAGGCCTCAGATATCAAAATGTATACAGTATGATAGGGAATACATGCTGTATTCAAAGGAAATACCAAACTGAATCATAATGATATTAAACCTGAAAGAAAGCTACAAAAAAATGTCATGCACTTCATTTTTTTGCGCGAATACGTTTTTAAATCAAGATCAAAACGTGAACGTGAAACTATGATTTGTTTTTCAAATGATCAAAACGTTAACTAAAAGACAATGTTCTAACAAGACATTGGGTATAGAAGACTTTGTAGGCTAAAAAATATATTACATGAACAAAAAATCGTTTATATTTTTACGTTTTTATGCTGGAAATGATCTCATAAAAGTTTCTAGAAGTAGTATTTTCTGTGTACTGAAAAAGTAGTCAGACAGGTTTATATGTTCTTGTAAAAGCCTGCTGTCTGTACCCGAGTGTCCTGTACATTGTGTTCAGACAATCCGGTTCATAAGTGTGTCTCACCGCCTCAGGCAAAACCTTCACTTTAATAAATCAGAGACAGAAACTCTTCTGACTGGATGTCCACGGGGAGACGTGTCTCAGTTTGCATTTCTGATTCTGAACCACAACGAGACAACAGCTTCCCTGTCTGCCCGCGTCTCGAGGCTATCGCTGACGTTGTGTAATAACTACTGCTAGAAAATAATGGAAACATGATTCAGCAGATAGATGGGAAGCTTCTTTTGTCGTCCACAAAGTTATCGTTCTTATGACGATGGATCGGGTTTTTGAGGGCCCAAAACGTGTCTTTTGCCACACTGGTGAAACACGTTAGATTTTAAGGGGTCTCGTTCTCGAGGTGTGGCAAAAAAGGCTCAATAGCATAATGTTTCCAAAATGGAGCCCCTCACTCAGGTTTCACTTGTATGAAATTGGGTATAAGTAGCAGATATATACTTTTCCCCCCAAAGAAAATACAATGACATTTAAATACAAAAAAAAAAAAAAGATTAAGTTAAAAAAAAATGCAAGAAGAATGAATAATAATGAAAAAATAAGAAATACAATTCAAATTAAAAAAAATTAAATTAAATAAAAAATAATAATAAAAAAGATATATAATAAAAAAAAAAGGAATAAATATGAATAATAAAAACATATAATTAAAAAATATATATGTATATGAAAAAATAAATAAAATAATACAAAATATAAATAAAATAAATGTGAAAAATACTCAAAGATTATTTGAAAAAGGTGACTTCTACCATTGCTACTGGAAAGCTTGTAATGCTGTAAAATCCACTCTCATATTGCAAATTGCTTCAAGGAGTAGACGACATCCATTGGACTAAATCAAACATCCATTGGACTAAACCAAACATCCATTGAACTAAACCAAACATCCATTGAACTAAATCAAACATCCATTGGACTAAATCAAACATCCATTGGACTAAATCAAACATCCATTGGACTAAACCAAACATCCATTGGACTAAAACCAAACATCCATTGGACTAAACCAAACATCCATTGGACTAAACCAAACATCCATTGGACTAAACCAAACATCCATTGGACTAAACCAAACATCCATTGGACTAAACCAAACATCCATTGGACTAAACCAAACATCCATTGGACTAAACCAAACATCCATTGGACTAAACCAAACATCCATTGGACTAAACCAAACATCCATTGAACTAAACCAAACATCCATTGAACTAAACCAAACATCCATTGGACTAAATCAAACATCCATTG
>NW_011339071.1:0-3437 GCF_000735185.1 Notothenia coriiceps | reverse complement strand
ACTTCAGGTCAATAACCTGCTTAAAAAGCTGAGGGTTAGACTAGGTTTCTTTTTCAGAAACAAGTCCTGTTTCTCTTTTGAAGCCAGGAAAAGGCTAGTCACTGTGACCTTTTTACCTGTGCTGGACTATGGTGATCTGATCTATATGAATGCACCTGCCCATTGCCTGAACAAGTTAGATGCCGCCTATCACAGTGCACTGAGATTTGTCACAAATTGTAAAGCACTTACATATCACTGTACCCTGTATACCAAGGCAGGTTTGCCATCACTTACTGTGCGGAGGCTCAGTCATTGGTACACGTTTATTTATAAAGCTTTGTTGGGTAAACTCCCGTATTATATCTGCTCTCTGATCACACAGAGAGTTGCAAGCAGCTATTGTCTGAGATTGCATGATGTTAGATGTGCCAAGGGCAAGGACTGTCTTAGGTAATACAGCTTTTAAGTGCGCAGCGCCACTTGCTTGGAACAGTCTACAGCTAAAATTGAAACTATGTGTATTTGTAAATGTAGCTTTTAAATATGCTGTATGATATCCTCTATTGTTTTATGTTGTTTTATGTTTCATGTGGAACCTAATTGCTGCAGCTCTCCCTTGAAAAAGAGATCTATGATCTCAAGGGTCAATCTGGATACATAAAGGTTTGAAATGAAATGAAATGTAAGTACCATATAAGAAGACAAAGACCTTTAAACAATCTCAAAGACCTAAAGAAGATTGTATTTGATCAGTGCTTCAAATTACAAGAACGGAGATTTTTCAGAGTCTAGTTACCTGTCCTTCCACCTTTTTATAGCTGCTAGCCCAAAAAAGGCTACCCAGCAATACAGGTCCTTAAACTGTCAAACAATTAATTATATAACAGTTCTCAAACATCCATAATCCCCGCAGCTAAACTCAAATGAAAGCTTTTCATTTAAAATGTGCCGACCACAGAAGTTGGATCTCACAGGAACTTAGCGTTGATCTTTCTGAGAACAGGGACTTCATTCATCCCAACTCAGCCGTGACAAAGCTCACAGAGCTTGAAAGAAAACTTCACTTGATTTCACTAACACACCCCGCCTCCCTCCCTCCCGTCCCGCTGCAGGCAGCCTTGGACCTGTAACAAACCTCTAATACATTTACACCTAAATAGAGAAAAAAAACACTTGGAACTATTACTCGAAGTCAAGCTAAAACAAGCAGGGGGTTTAGCAATCACACTCCAAGGTCAAAGGAAAGCAGAGACTCACCTTTCCACTGTCACTGCTAGGTTAGGGAAGGGATGTTGTTTCCATACAAGCTGACTGCAGTGTTTGCTGTAGAAAATGAACACGGAGGGTTAATCCTCTATTTCCCCATTATGACAAGCTCCCAGCCACTCTCTCTTTGTTTGACATTCTTTAGGGTCACACCCAGTCCAGCCACAATTACCTGGGAAGGTAGAGGTAGGTTAGCGGATTGCTACAACACACCTACACGCTTTTTTTCTGCCCTCAAGAGATCTGATAACCTTGTTTGCGTTGTTCCTGATAAAGTACAAAGCAGGTTCTCCCCCAAAGCAAACTTTTGAAGAAAGGAATAAGAAAAAGGCAACTGGAAAATGGTGCTGACTTAAAAATTATATAATTGCTCGTCTTAGCCAATCATACATTACATTTAATTTATAATCAACAAAATGATCAGCCAAAGTTCAGCTGTTGTCTGCAAATAATGGCCCTTCAGATCCCTTAACCAGTTCAGCTGACTCATCATAGGACACTCATATTTACACTAAACCTGACCACACTGCTTTCAGCGCTAACACTTGTGATTCATAAAAAGATTTCAGTGTTGACACTTCAGATAACACTGCAACTCCTATTACAGCTTACTCCGAAAACCCTTAATCTGTTTCCATTCTTACAGTTTATCTAACAACCAGCCTTTGCATTTAAACTGAAACCACAACTTTAGGTAAAACTTTATTCAACTAAACTGCAATGCTTTAACATATATTTAAATACATTCATAAAAAAGCTTGAACAATGAACTACATGTTTTTCTGTAGGAAACAAAACCTTTTCATCAGAAAATGTTCAGATTCTTAAAGACTACCATCAGCCTTAAAACTGACAGCAGTGCAGATATACTGTGTATATGTAAACAACTCTGTATGCTGGCTTCCAGCGTAGACTGTAGCTTAGAGTGGGTTCAGTCATCCTCCTCTCTGTGTGGCTATGGTTAGCCCTAACCCTGATCATGGTAAGTGTGTGTACTGACAGAGCAAACATTACATTACATTACATTGCATTTAGCTGACGCTTTTATCCAAAGTGACTTACAATAAGTGCGTTCGACCAACAAAATACAAACTTGAAGAAAACAGAATCATATAAGTACATCAGGTTTTATAGAGCTAAAACATTTCCAGTGCTACTCAACTGGCTTTAGATAAGCCAGTCCTTTATTTGTATATAAGTTCTTTGTTAATAGTTCTATCACTCGAAGTGGAGTCGAAAGAGATGGGTTTTCAGTCTGCCCCGGAAGATGTGTAAGCTTTCTGCTGTCCTGATGTCAATGGGGAGCTCATTCCACCATTTTGGAGCCAGGATAGCAAACCCACGTGTTTTTGCTGATGGGAACTTGGGTCCCCCTCGCAGTGCGGGTGCAGCGAGCTGTTTGGCTGATGCAAGGTAGGCTCCTAGAACTCAATGTCAAGCTAAATCAATAGAGCTCTTTGATGACAAGCTTAACTATTGATTAACATGACTGACACATGGAAAAATACCTAGAGAGATCCAAAAAGGATGGGGCAAAACACTTCCAGAACACAAACTTGCTATTTCTCTAATTTTCTTCTTTTTTTTTGTGGCTTTTTTGCAATAATTGAAGAAAGAAGGAGGGATAACTGACTTCACCTTTACCAGTTTCCCAAAAGTTTTTATGTCGTAAAAATAGGTTATTACTAGGGCCATATCATATAAGTCGACCAATCGTTGCACGTTTATGATTATTAATATTATCTATTTATTTTCGCTCCCAAAATGGTTTCAGTTTCAAAGGCTGATAAATAATGGTATTATAACAGCATGGTACATTATGCTTCATATAAAATATTTAAAAAACTGTAATAATGAACCTTTGAAATATAAATTAAACGTTACATGTAGAAAAGTCACGAGTCACGGCGCATCGCACGACGGACTAAGTCTTTTAGGTGCAGCCCCAGTTATTACATATGATTGCCACAAACATAACATGGATGGTTCCATACTATGTTCTTAGCAAGAATAAATAATGACCATTACTTCCGTTGAATTATGGGTAATTTATTCAAATTTGTAGCACCTTTGGTCTTCCCGGTTTTAGCAATTCTTGAGCCCTGAGAGAAGGAGAGACTGAAAAGAGTCAAGGGAAGCTTATAAAAGTTAACAGAATTTAATTACACAAAAGATGCGGTGGTGTACAA
>NW_011339070.1:0-1537 GCF_000735185.1 Notothenia coriiceps | reverse complement strand
GTAACATCACATCAGGGTCAGTGAGAGATGCTCAAAGAGCCTTCAGTGTGCATCTGGTATGTAGCTCTGTGTTCACTGAGAGGACTGGAGCACAGAGGATGCTTCAGGCTGTCTGGAGCACAGAGGATGCTTCAGGCTGGAGCACAGAGGAAGCCTTGAACCGCGTTGGTGTGAAAGGGGCATAGGAGCTGCAACCTGACTCTCAGTCTTCTTCCATCTTCGTATTATCGTCATGGACAGCTTGTAATCTTCTAATATGGCCCTTTATGTGTGAGAGGTGCAGGAATGAGTCCTCATCCCTGACATGACTCAGCAATGTACCACTTCCTGTCCCTTGGTGTGGAGGTCAATGGTTTCTAAATGTGGTTTTGTTTGTCAGCCCAGGTAGATGCTGCCTTCAGGGACCAGAAAGACCACATCCTGCTCTTCCTGTTTGGTGTTGAGTAAACACTTTGAGTCTACGTTAGCGTTAATCCCTTCATAAATCTTGAGTAAAGCTGAAGGAAATTCATCTAGTCTTCTGTTTACAAAGAGAACTGGATCAGCTGGTTCCCGTTAAGCTCATTAAGCCTCAAACAGTTCTGCATTCGGTTGTTAGTGAACTTTACGACTTACCACCTAACTGTTTGTTCTAGGAGTTATTTTCCCCAAACGAAGACAACCTGCTGATTATCATCCCGTCGCTTTTAGTCCTCGGAGGAAGTCTTTTTAGGGCCAAATGCATCATGTGACCGACCGGTTGTTTATTGTCTATTGTTGTTTGAGAACTATACGTAAAATTGTCCGGAGCTGTTTTCGGGGGTCTGGATTCTCCCCAATTGAATCTGTATCAAGTCAACGACCTCTCAAAGCATTGTGGGATATAAGGTAACATGGGAAAGAGAAATGGTTGATGGTGTAAAGTCAACTATAATATTAGACATATGAAGAAGTTAAACTTTAACCATCCATGACTTAAACACTTTATCCAGGATCAAAGCCACATAGCTGCACCTGCAAGGTGAATACAGCTGGTAACAGAACAAGTGTTTGAATGCGTACATTAACAGGTTTATGATATCACTGCCCCGTCTAAGACACCATCTGACTTTCATTACATTTGACTCGAGTGTTTCCTCAACTTAATGTGTTGCTTCAAATAATCCTTCTGCATACAGTATGTGACACTGTGAGTGTTGCACGGCCAGATACGGCTCAGCTGACTCAGATAAGGAGATATATGATACATTATGATGTGATATGCCGCGGACTGTACTTAATGTTACTCTGATCCGGTTACTTATGTTGTGGCAGATATTTAAGTAAGCTTTCTTAACGCTAATGTTCTAATAGTCAGATTGCTCTGAAGATGGGAGGTGATATTCTATTAATGTTCACGTTCACACAGTCAGTGATTTTTGCCGGCCGTCTTTCCTGCAACGGCAGCTTTTCTGTATTTCCTTTCTCCTGTAATATGACTTGATCGCTTTAAACTCCGCACACTGAGCTCTGATTGGTCAGCAGGCAGTGCTTTCACTGAGTTGAGCTCTTAGCCTGC
>NW_011339069.1:0-1219 GCF_000735185.1 Notothenia coriiceps | reverse complement strand
CGGAGCTGCAGCTGAGAAAAGATTGAGTGTGTGCTTGAGGAAGTCCGTGGATTGGTCAATTTGGACCAAACCACAGACTTAACGTAACGGCTCTGCGGACATAACGTACCGGTTCCACGGATTGGTCCATTTGGACCAATGGGTATGGACACGTCACTGTACCCAGGAAGAAAAAGAGAAATCTCCAACGAGGCGTTCTGGGGCAGCATAGACAGGTCTTTTCTGTGTTAGAGTTTTACTCGCTACAGGGTGCACTTTGAGAGTTTGTGACTCTGCAGAACACAGAAGGGGACGGGTAATAACCAGAAAAGCATGACATGGGACCTTTAATGTCCGTCATGATATCAGGTTTTCGTTACACTATTATCACAGCCTGAATAAGCATGATCTTATTGTAATAACTGTACGAGATTTGAAAGATAATCAGTCGAATGTGTCATTAACTATGTGCAGATTAAAGAACTTATCATCAAAAATGATTTAGACTTTTTTAAAGGAAAAGCCTGGAGGTGAAGGTGGAGAGATTCTATAAAAATATAGCTATTATTATTATCAATACCAGAATATCTTTATACAACACTGTATATGTTTCAAACGATCATACCTGTAGAGAACCGCCTTATTGACACCAAAGGCACCGACAATGAGATCTGAGGAAGTCAATTAAAAGAGTTAGGAAACATAATACAAATGTAATGTTGGCGGTGCATAATGGGAGAAGTCTTCCTCACCTGGGTATCCGTTCATGTCCAGGTCTTTATTTCCTCGGAGGGAGAACCCGAAGCTGGCAGGAACCGATCCTGCAGCCCACTGACCCGAAATCACCTGCGAGGGTTTCTCCTTCAGACCCTCGGAGAAACCGTTAAAGATGTAGACGAGACCCTGCTGGTCCTCCCCGCCAAACGGAGAGCTGATGGCCACGTCTGCACGAGGACAACGTGACGAAAGATATTAGAAAGGATATTCAGTATGAGACTGAGCATTCATTTTAGAGCATTTTGAATCTGGGAACTTCTTTTTGAGGGTTTTTAGCTGCTCGAAAAAAACAGGTAGTCTAGATCAGGGGTTCCCAAAGTGGGGGTCGCGAGATGATTAAAAAATTAAAAAAATTAAAAAAATGTATTAAAAAAAAAATTGATTAATTTTTTTAATAATTTTTTTTTTAAATTATTATTAATAATAACGTTTGCATAGACATTTTCAGGGGCGGACTAGTGAG
>NW_011339068.1:2687-4656 GCF_000735185.1 Notothenia coriiceps | reverse complement strand
GAGATTTTGAGTGACAACCTCCTTCCATCAGCAAGGGCATTGAAGATGAAACGTGGCTGGGTCTTTCAGCATGACAATGATCCCAAACACACCGCCCGGGCAACGAAGGAGTGGCTTCGTAAGAAGCATTTCAAGGTCATGGAGTGGCCTAGCCAGTCTCCAGATCTCAACCCCATAGAAAATCTTTGGAGGGAGTTGAAAGTCCGTGTTGCCCAGCGACAGCCCCAAAACATCACTGCTCTAGAGGAGATCTGCATGGAGGAATGGGCCAAAATACCAGCAACAGTGTGTGAAAACCTTGTGACTTACAGAAAACGTTTGACCTCTGTCATTGCCAACAAAGGGTATATAACAAAGTATTGAGATGAACTTTTGTTATTGACCAAATAATTATTTTCCACCATAATTTGCAAATAAAGTCTTTAAAAATCAGACAATGCGATTTTCTGGATTTGTTTTTTCTTGTTTTGTCTCTCATAGTTGAGGTATACCTAGGATGAAAATTACAGGCCTCTCTCATCTTTTTAAGTGGGAGAACTTGCACAATTGGTGGCAGACTAAATACTTTTTTGCCCCACTGTATATGGTATATATGTGCAGTCCGACGGTTTAGGCTTCAATTAGCAGCTTCTAGTATTGTGCCAAAAATACATTTCTTTACAAATGAAAGCCTCAAGTCCCTCACTTTCCCCTGAAATCATTATTCTGCTACCAGCTAAATTGTAATTTGATAAAAGCCCCACCAATGAGGGTAATGCAACAATAATTTGTTGGTGCTATATTTTGTTTAAGACTGTTCAGTTTTGGGGAATTTTCTTTTATTATGTAAAGAGGTTTTGGTCTCCTTTTTTCTCTCCTTATGGTATGTAATTATGTTTAAATGTGTGGACAAAGTCCTTTTTTGATTTAATTATTAACTCCCCAAATACTTCCTTGTCAACTACAGCCAGTTCATTCAGCTCATTTGGGCTAATGATTACACATTTAGTCCTTAAAATTATTTGGCTTTTACATGCAAACTAATTTGGTAGCCAACCCACTAAAAGACAATAAAATATCTATTTAATTGGTGTTAAACCGTCTTCATTTCGGCAGCTTTTTTAGATTTAGTCTTATATTTTAAGACTTTTGCTTACTTTATTTTTAAATTAGTTGACGAAATTAAATTACATTGAAGTAAACTTTTAGGCTATTATATAGATATACTGTATAAGCTTTATTTTGAACATTTCGGTTTATCGTGTCCGTTAGAACAAATAAAACAATAATGTTTTACAATATGATATGATAGGCTTTTTTCGTTGTATGTTGTTTAGTTCTTGCTTAAGGCCAACAGTGCTTTTACAAAATATCAGAGTGTGATCATCCTCGTTGAATACCATTTTTGTGCCCCAGTGATTTCTGGATCACAGAGAAGATACTGTGCTGAATCAGTTTCCACTGAGGTTCCGTCACCATGGCAGCCTGGTGGTTGCACCTTATTCCCCTGAGACTCAGGACTGCCATAGTGACCTGGAAACTAAATGTCAGTGTTCCTACTGAGGATATCCCTGTTCACCATTGTCCCCGATACACACATGGCACACACATGGCACACACACCCACATGCCGTGAATGACCTCCCCTTGAACTACAACCAACACATACATATGTTCAATCTGAATTTACTTTAAAATAAAAACATCTATATTGATTCTGACTTTTCTAAATCCAACTCACAGGTGTATCATTGCTTTGAGAAAAAATACGATTAATTTAACCCTTTTAGAAGTGAAGATATAGTCATTTTTTCTGGGAATGTCATTTTCGAGTCTGAGACCTGAGGGGTTTGTGTTTTCCCTTTCCTGTTGTTTCAATTTTTGTGCATGTCAAGGGAGTTGGTACTCACTGCCAGTGTTACAATGCCTCCATTCGTTGTCCTCAGAATAACTCCGTCAAAGTCCCCGTTCCCCCCCCTCCACCCCTTCAC
>NW_011339068.1:0-2654 GCF_000735185.1 Notothenia coriiceps | reverse complement strand
CATTGTACTTGATACTCTAAGGGGCGTGACATCTCTAAGAGGTTGACCAATCTCAACAGAGCCGGCCAGCTAGCCAATCAGAGCAGACTGGGATCTGGTTTCAGACAGAGGGTGAAAAGAGGTGCTCCAGCACAGGCAGTATGAGAAAATAAAGAGCTTCTTTTGAACATTAAAGCATGTAAACATGAGACATTAGAGACACTAAATACAAGTATGAACCTGAAAATGAGCACCTTTAAAACTTTTATATTATTTATAATAAAATATCACAACGTATTAGTGTTGTTTAGGCATTGTCAATACAGCTTTGGGAAAAGTCCCACTTTTTTTCTAAGCATTATTGATAGCCTGTTTAGTCTGATCAATTCCAAACATTTGATGTCATTCTTTATGATATGGTGTTGATTGTTTTTTGCCAGTCCAGTTTAGTATATTGATATCTACATAGCATCACATTTTTGTACCCTAAGTAGACTCCAAATAATCTTGTATTTCAGTCCCTGTGTTACAGTTTTTATGAGCAGAAGTTACTATGTGGTTTGATGTTTATTTACTGTGTGGCATTTATTGGGGTTTGGGGTAGTTACTGGGACAAAAGGCACGGCGGCAGCCACAGATTTGCGTGGTGTGTCGGACACGGTAGGGGACTTCTAATAAAGACTTTAACTGAGGAAAAGAATGGAGCTTTGCGGAGAACACAGGGAAATAGTTGAAATAATGTGTGTGTGCGTGAGAGAAGGTGTGTGTTTTTGTGTCTGTGCGTTGTTTTGAGACCCAGACAGAATAAAGCAGGCACGTGCTCCCGCTTAAGGTTAGTTTGAATATCAAAGACGTGCAAGATGGAGAACACCTAAGGCTAACAGTGGTTGCCGTTATAAACGTAGACAAAACATTTGAAGCCTGCTCTTTGTTGGTTTGTTCTGTTATTTCTTTGTATTTTCCTTGCTTGTGTATGTATTGTATTTACTTTGTTTTGAATGTGTATGTTCTTACTTTGATCCCTGTTGTGGTTACTTGTTAAGATCTTTGCACAGATTGTACTATAAACACTGTAGAGCCATTAATGGAAGCAGAATACACGTGGACTGTTGCCCTTCATCACTTCACCATAAGGGGATAGCTTTGTAGCCGTCATAAGAGTCAGTAGTCATAGTATCATAAATACATTTTCAGCAGTGAAGGAGGCCTCGGAGCAGTAACAACTTCCACTGGAGACGACATCTTCTATCTGTCAAGGACATTGGCCCAGTATGGCTAGGATAGGATCTAGGATTTAAGGAAAATAGATACTAAGGTCAGAAAATAGACATTTAATGCCCATTGAAAAGCACATACAAAAGTGTAGATAGAAACATAAGATTAAAAAAATGTACATATTTGAAAAGAAAATGCCCAATAGAATTCTTAAGGTGACACATTTTCCGAATACACCGTGATATTGTTTTGTTTCTTTGGCAGTATTCATGTCTAAAAATAGAAATATTTATATTCCTTTACTTCCCTCGTTTGCCCACAAATGTAACTGAGAGGCAAAAAACCCCTTTGCAATCTTTTTATGTTCTTTTTACAAATGATTAATCCTCTTTTTGTTTCAGTTTAAATTGACATAATTCCTCTAAAATTACAGGATTTTTTGCAGGATTACAGGTCTTTTATTAACGTCATTAGTGATCCCTTGAACAAAAAAAAGCACGTCACCATCGTCAACATCCCTCAATTGCAATCTGTTGATGTTCCACCTCAAAAGTTAGACTGTCTTTGAATTTCCCCCACACTGCACAAAACTCTTCTTTTATAATTGTATAACAATGATTTGCTTTGATTTGAATCCATAAAAGCCCTTTTTTCACTCCCTCGCCGTAAAACTGCAACACTATATAAAAAGTGCTCTTCATTCTCCCAGTGGTGTTTGGAAGTATTCCTTAGCGGAGCTTTGGGCCGTGCTGTTTTTTTGTTGTCTCCGTCATGTCGTTGAGCTTTAATTGACTCAACAAGGATTTAACAGTCCTCTAATGACACCACTTTGAGGATAAAGTCACGCTCATTAGTTCTCAATGATGCTCGATTCACATTGAAATTTGCCAGATGTGCTTACAGTTTAGGGATACATGTTTGAAGATCCTTCGTGTCTTTTACTTCAAAAAGCCTACACCTCCTTATGTCAATTCCCCTGCAATATTTGTAACATCCCAAACAAACAAGTCTCCTTTAATGCTGCTCTCTAACAAGGCTGATTACAGTATTAAAGAAGGGTTAGTCATGACTTAAGTCATTTATTTCTAAAAGACCAGAAGTAAAAGAAGTGACAGTATAGTAAGAAAGCATTGATGGGAATGCGTGACCAAAAAGGGAAAAGCCACCAAAAGTGAGATGAAAATACACATAAAGGTTGGGAGGACAAAAGAAAGAAGGGGGTGGAAGGGCGTGTCAGTCCAACCAGTGGGACGGCGCTGGTTGCTGGGGCGCTGGGCGATGTGAGCTGGTGATTAACGGACGTCGTGCGAGGCGGGCCGTTAAACGGTGTGGGATTAGAGGACACGCAGCGCCCGGTGGCCCGCCGTTAACTGGGAGCGCTGATGCCGCCCCGCTCTGCACGACCTCTGTGGCTTAGCCAGGCTTTCATCTGGCTGAGGGGGTGCGGCGAGCGGAGGGGG
>NW_011339067.1:0-4608 GCF_000735185.1 Notothenia coriiceps | reverse complement strand
TGTGAAACCTTTTATTTGAATTAAAGATGTGAACAATAGCTCAAATGGCTGGAAAGGCTGCAGGACAAATGAGTGTGTTCTCTATACTGGGCCTGTGTGAAGTTTAACTATTTGAAAAGTATCTCTAATGCTGCTTAAGAGCATAGGTAATGTGTTCCTCGTTATTATTGATATGAAGGTAATTTACATGTATTACGTATATTTAGCCAACTATAACAACTATATCTTAAAACATACTTTTAACTTGTGTGTGGTAACCTGAGGGAAAAGGAAACTTGTTGTTTAGAGCAGGTTCGTTCCAGACACCAAAAGGTATCAGGTTTTCGTCAAACTGAAAGAGACTTTTTGTTTCCGGGTTTCTTCTGCTGTGTCGCGCTGATTGGGTACGACAGGCCATGTGTTGGTCTCTCCCAATAAGATGACCTCTGGGGGAAAAACAGGCACTCGCTTTTTTTATTATTTTGCGGTCTAGATTTCTTAAATTTCTTTTTTTGCGTGTGTTTATAAATTACCTCGAGGGCCGTATCAAATGGTCTCGCGGACTGTATGTGGCCCGGAGGCTCCCCACCCTTTCCCTAAAGGGACATGCACACGAGATACTAACCCGTTATTTTATTTTTTTGGAGAAAGTTACCGGTGCGCCAAGTAGGAAGTGGAGCACACAGGAGACAACCGTTTCATTGCAGACTGTTATGTTTATGTGGGGAAATATATAGAAATGTTATTTATTGGGATAAAGCCCTTGAGATGCACCATCTCGTTTTCAAGGGGGTCCCGTGACAGTGCATACATTATTTGAGATATATTTTAGATAGAATCGGAGGGATGCAACCCTCTTTAATGGTCACACATGCAGAGCACACACAGTGAAATGTGTTCTCTGCTTTTAACCAATCCTAGCACCAGGAGTCTAGTACTAGGAGCAGTGGGCAGCTATTGCACTGTGCCCGGGGAGCAATGAGAGTGGGGGGGGAAGGTGCCTTGCTCAAGGGCACCACGGCAGGGCCCAGGAGGTGAACTGGGACCTCTCCAAGTAGCAGTCCACACTCCATATTTAGGTCTGTTCGGGGACTTGAACCGGCAACCCTACAGTCCAAGCCCCTACTGACTGAGGCACTGAACTATGAATTCATGTCCGCGATTCTCACAGTGCTGCCCACAGCTGTTTTATAGAAGGAAAACCTCTTTCACTTCATGAATATGGCTGCAGCACCACGAGGCAGTAACGTGTAACTAAGCCTCTGAGAAGAGCAGCACCGGCTTGCAAAGAGCTGTGCCTTTTACGCACCGCCTTCACTGTGTTGACCTTCATCAGAACAGCTAAAGAGCGCCCGCAGACTGCTACGTTTTAACCACACACACCTCTAGACACGCACACACACCCCTTTTATTAGTTTTATGAAGGAGATGTCCGGTCACCAGGATGCATGATGTGAGTCTGTTTGTGCTCTGCTCAGCTCGACCTGTGTGGTTCCCTTCTATAAGGGTGCTTAAACAAATAGCTCTACACCGAAATGTCCTCAAAATGAAGTCCGATTTCAAAATATATCTCAAATAATGTATGCACTTTCATCTCCCCGCATAAACATAACAGTCTGCAATGAAATGGTTTTCTGCACCACTTCCTACTTGGCGCACCGGTTACTTTCTTGTGCGCACAAGATACTAACACGTTATCCCGACTTTTTTTTCAAAAAATGTTGGGGGCTCCTTACCACAGTGACTGCAAGCAGTTAAAGGAAACACACATACTATTGTTGTATCTCAATTTCTCTTCATTTAATTTGTTTTTATTTAGAGACTTTAAATGTTCCATTATTTAATATTTTCTTTGCATACTTGTGTCTGTACATTTGCTACCTGTCAGAGATAGACAGTTCAATTTGTATCCCAAGTTATGTTTTCATTTATAATGATTAAGCTATGTCTTCATGTTTGATTAAAATATCTAAAGAGTATGAACTCTTGTTGTGCATGAACACTCCAGTTGGTAGCCATGTTTATCAGTATACAGCCGGTAGTACCGCAGCTGTAAAGTGTAAATGAGCACCAGCTGGGGCATGTTGCTTTGTTACCAGCATTAATAGCTTTAAATTGGGACCAATGCTTATCTGGAGTCTCTACTGTTGTTTCAACAAGAATATATATGGTATATTTTTATTATGTAAATATTAAATTTGTCTTTACTGTTTTTGGCAATGTATTGCCATATATTGCCATAGTAAAAAACTATTTAAATTCGTAGATCACCGTTCAGGAAAAAGTATCAAAGCCAGGCTCACTATCTGCCACCTTCCCTTTCTACACTTAGATTCAGTTTGACGGTGAGCAGAGGGCATGTGTTGAATCTGTTTTTATCACACATGCTCTTTTCAACCGGTTGCTGTCTATACACAGCGGAACACTTTGTCTCAACAGTTGCTTTCCAATACAAGTGCACACTGTCTATATACCAAATGACCTCAAGGGTTTGAATGGCTGTCAGAGGAGCACCTGTGGTATCAGGCTGATCGATCACAGACCTGCAGGAACAGATGGGCTCCACTGCATCGTTAGTAACCACAATCCACAGGGAAGTCGGTGGCATCATCAGTTTCTGATTCAGCTCATGAATATTCATAGCTTGTCTTTTCTCCCAGAAAATGTGATGAAAGCCGAGGCCAAAGTTCCATTGAGCATATGTGGACTGGATATGGATCAAATTATAACCCTCACCCTAATTTAACTCCTGATATTTGTGCACTTCACAACGAGGATTTGGGTGTGACGCGTCTCCATTCAAAGACTACCATCCCAAGTGAAAATATGATGCAGATCTAAATGTTTTGGGTAAATAGACTTTTATCCACACAATATTTCATTATCAGATATCCCTCATCTCAGCTGGTGGGATTCAGCTAACACTGAACTCATCAGGCAGGAGAACAGGGCAAAAGGTGATGTACTCCTTTATTAACTTGTCATTCATCCTCTCCCGACCCGTCCTCCCAAACAGAGGGGAACCAGGTGCTTTGGTAGTCTGCACCTTCCTTATTTGGTTTGCTGTCGCACATTTTTATTTGCTCCACTGATTGCTTTTCTCCTGCCTTGGCTGACAGCCCAACAGAGCCTCATCACAGGGCCAGCGTTTTATGTCACTGCTGCCCAAACAATCAGCGGGACAGATTATGGTAATGCTGGGGAGCAGTGTCAGCCTCTGATAGGCCACTGTCCCAGTCACTAGCATCACCGGGGATGAGTGAGTGATTTAGTTCAATTTTTATTTTTAGTTTATTTCATTAACTATGTGTCTTGCAGGTTTAGTTTACCATTTTTAAATGCAAGTGTAAATTCATTTATGTTATTCGTTGTGTTTGACTACCATTCTTCCGACCTCACCAAGTAGCGAGCTAAACACTCTACCAAAAAGCGACCACGACAGGAGCTGACATACTGGATGTATTTTTAATAGGAGCGGTGTGAAACTGTAAAGGTGCTAAAGACAACAAAATATATGCATACGTAATCGCATACTCGATATGGACTAGAAACAATTGTATGTTTGCTTGTTTCGTTTGCAAATAAAAGGTCAAACGCATACCAGTGGAAAGACTGTTTTCTTGCGCGTCAGACAATGTTTTTCTCTTGAGACAGCTTTTATTGGATTACTGCAGCCGCAAAATAAAGTAAGTAATAAGTACAATAATAATGAGTACATCTGTAATAATCCTACATATATATTGAAAACATAACGTAAATATACATCAAATATTTTCACAAATAAAGGTGGAAGATTATGCAAAATGGATCTCAAAATTCAAATGTACTCAAAAAGTCTCAAGGGTGAAAACACATACACATACTCCCCATGTGGCTCACATACAGAATGGTAGAACGGAAACTGAACACAACCTTTTTAACTGGGAAAACACATGTGCCTGCCCCTAGAGGCCACTAACACTGTAGGAATAAAAAGGAGACAGAAAAGTGTGTAAGTGGGTGTGTGCATGCATGTCAGTTATGGGAAAGATGGTTAACATTTCTAAATTGGGCTAGGGAATGCTCCGGTTTTTGGACACAATTAACATGGGATCACTCCGGTCAATGGACGTACTTCGTCTCACTGGAATATTAATGGCCAGATTGAATACAACATCGACCAAATTTCTCCGGTCAATGACAGGAGAGTTTTGAAAGTGACAAAACACTGTTCCACACATTTAAAAACACTTAATCAATGATTACCAGGGGTCCATGCACCTTCCCTGGCTTGTAAAATGTGGGGATGCGCCCTGGAGGTATCCTACTATTTAAAACATGTATACACTCATGTACACCCTTCATAGGGTTCCCTAACACAATGCACACAGCCTGGAGCAGCGACTCGGCCGTTTTCCCCCGCTTGTCCATTTGCCCATCAGTTTGTTAACGAAGTGGACGCAGCCACTGTTTTCCCCCTAAAAGTGCTTTTTAATGCTGGCTTTTGCGTTTAAATGATGGGTGTTATCATGAACCAGGCCCCCCGAAACAATGCACATAGTCTGGAGCTCACTGGGGTCCTGCATATGCTTTAATCACACTTTTGTCCATTTGCCTATCAGTTTGTTAACGAATTGGACGCAGCCACTG
>NW_011339066.1:0-3348 GCF_000735185.1 Notothenia coriiceps | reverse complement strand
ACACCACACCCCACACACACTCTCACACACTCACCACTCACCACTCACACACACACACACACACACACTCACTCTCACACACACACACACACACACACACACACACACACACACACACACACACACACACACACACACCCACACTCACTCACTCACTCACTCACTCACTCACTCACTCACTCACTCACTCACTCACTCTCACACACACACACTCTCACTCACTCACTCACTCACTCACTCACACACACTCTCACACACACACACACACACACACACACACACACACACACACACACACACACACACACACACACACACACACACACACACACACACACACACACACACACACACTCACACACTCACTCACTCACTCTCACACACACTCACACACTCACACACTCACTCACTCACCACACACACACACACACACACACACACACACACACACACACACACACACACACACACACACACACACACACACACACACACTCACTCACTCACTCTCACACACACACACTCACACACACACACACACTCACTCACTCACTCACTCACTCTCACACACACACACACACACACTCACTCACTCACACACACTCACACTCACACTCACACACACACACTCACTCACTCACACACTCACACACACACACACACACACACACACACACACACTCACACTCACACTTACACTCACACTGGCTCAGTGGTTTAGGACTCATGGTGCTGACTCACGGTGTTTCTCGTGGTGCGTTCAGGTGTACTGGAGCTCTCTCTCCAGGACCTACTGGGTGCACTGGTTCATGGTGCGGGTGCTGGGCGGCGGCAGCCAGACGGAGAAAGGGAATCAGGAGAAAGCTTCCTCTCTGACGGAGACGCTGAAGCTGAGCGCTGTGAGCCAGACGTTCTTCTCCAAACCTCCGGGGGGGCTCTACTCTCTGCCCTACCTCTCTGAGGGGCCCCCAGCCGACCCCCCCACACTGAGCCGCGCTGAGTGGTGGGAGGTCCTGTTCTTCATCAGGAAGCTGGAGGCGGAGCCACAGCAGGAAGTCAACGCGCTGCTGCAGGGACTCCACCACCAGGTGAGGGGCATGCTGGGAAACTGTGTTCATGAGACAACCTGGAAAAGACAGAACATTCTGAGAACAGTCTTTGAGAGGCTCCGGACCCCCCGGGGACACATGTTTATGATAAAAGACATCAAAAAGTGCATTTAGCATAATAGGGACTTTTTAAAATGCAATATTCCCACTGCTCTGTTGTAACGCCCCCTGAAGGCTCTCTGAGAATAACCACATTCGTCCTGCAGGTGGCGCCGCTGGACGACTCGTCTCTGATTGGCCTGGTCGTCCCCGGGGGCGTGGCCAGGAAGCTGCTGCACTTCCTGAAGCACAAGCTGCCCACTTCCTGTCTGAGCGACCTGCTGTGCTCACACACCTTCAACAAACACTACCTGAGGAGGGGGGGGGGCCTGGAGGAGGAGCAGCTGCTGGGTGAGCTTCATCTTCATCATCATCTTCATCATCATAACAATAATAATAAGTCCTGTGGAGTTCACCATGCTGCGCCCGGGCTAAGCAGGGGGTGATGACTGTTATACATGAAGTCGTGCAGACCATGAACGGAACAAATACTAGTGGTGCACGATAATTATCGGTCCGATATTAGGAATTATGACGCCATCCCGATAAAAGTATTAATAGCCCCGATAATATACAAAATATGTTTTGGGTAAAAAAAAAGAGAAACATCCTGCGGTGTGGGTGGATTGGGATGAGGGGCGCTTGTTTTTCACTCGGCTCCTCCCGTTTTGCCAGTACTGTGGTATTAGTAGTTTAGGAAGAGGGGAGTTTTTCACAAATCCAGCGCTCCCTAACTCAGGCCTGGCTGTGACGTAAATGGTGTGCGGCCGTGAAGCCAGGACAGGAAACAAACATGTCGAAGGTAGTATGGGACTATTTCAAAGTTTCAGAGTTAGATAGTTCGCTTGCTATTTGTATTAACAAATGCAATGCAGAAGTTCCACGAGGAGGGAAAAAGGCAACGAGCTATAATACTTCCAACCTGATGAGTCACCTGAAACATCGCCATCGCTACGATGGTGTGTTAAAAGCGTACGAAGACGCCTGCGCTGCTAAACTAGCGGCGAATCCAAAGCCAGCTGCAAAGGCACCGGGGCTTTACCTATCCACGAGGCTTTTGAAAAAGGCAAGAAGTTTGCCAGAGACGACCCCAGGGCTAAAACGAGGAAAAAACTACAGGTACATTTAATATATATATATATTATATTATTATCGGTTATTGGTATCGGTCTTGAGAAGCAGCAAGTTATCGGTATCGGTTTAAAAAAAACAATATCGTGCATCCCTAGCCCTAACTATAAGCTTTATCAAAAAGGAAGGTCTTAAGCGCACTCTTAAAAACGGATAGGGTGTCTGCCGCCCGAACACAAACTGGAAGCTGATTCCACAAAAGTGGAGCCTGATAAGAAAAGGCTCTGGCTCCCATTGTACTTTTAGAGACTCTAGGAACAACCAACAACCCTGCATTCTTGGAACCCAATGCCCTAGTAGGATAGTAGGGTATAATGAGTTCTTTAAGGTAAGATGGCTCCTGCCCATTAAGGGCTTTGTAGGCGAGAAGAAGAATTTTAAATTCTATCCTGTTTTCTATAGGGAGCCAGTGTAAGGCATCCAGAACAGGAGTAACCCTTTTCCTAACTCTGGTTAGTACACGAGCTGCAGCATTTTGAATCAGCTGAAGCGACTTGACTGACTTCTTGGTACGCCCTGATAATAAGGAGTTACAATAATCCAGCCTTGAAGTAACAAATGCATGGACTAGTTTATCTGCATCGTTTTGAGGCAAGATATGCCTGATTTTTGCAATGTTACATCGATGGAAGTAGGCGGTCCTTGAAATTGATTTTATGTGGGCGTTAAAGGATAAATCCCGATCAAATATAACACCAAGATTCCTTACAGTCTCACTGGAGGCCAAATTAATGCCATCCATAGTTAGTATATCTTTAGATAATTTGTTTCGTAGATTCTTCGGGCTAAGTACGATAACTTCAGTTTTGGTTGTGTTTAACATCAAAAAATGTAAGGTCATCCACGTTTTTAAGTCCTTGAGGCAGTCTTGAATTTTATTTAGATGATTAATTTCATCAGGCTTGATTGATAAATATAGTTGAGTATCATCCGATATCTCCCTTTTTCAGTTGTAACTTTTCATTTGTATTCTTCTTATCGTGTCCACAAGGCAGTCAGTTACAGGGCTTGGTTGTGGTTCAGCCACATCTGAACACATTGCTGTCCTTCTCATTAAACTCTGCCAAGT
>NW_011339065.1:0-3269 GCF_000735185.1 Notothenia coriiceps | reverse complement strand
TACTTCAGATTGTATAGAAGTCTATCATGACTCCCTTCATCCACAGCGAAGTGAACGCTTGTTTCAGGAAGCATTAGAGGAAATTAACTTAATAGATCTTTAACCAGAAAGCTCTGCGGGGAACTTTCTGTATTCTGTATCTGCAGAACACACAGAGAGCATGAAGTAATGGAGACAGAACAGCATTTAAAAAACATTACGAAGCACTGCGGGGGAAATAAATCTGATCAGAGAGAGTTGGTTGGGTTTAAAGTACTTGGTAAGGGTTAGAGAGACTTCAGGGTTTTGGTTTTTAAAAGTTCTTTGTTACGGGGTTCCTTTCTCATTATGGTTCCACATCATTAGCTAATTTAAGCCTTTGTTTGACCAATAAAGTGTCAATCTTACAAAATTGCTGTTTTTAGTTGAAAAAATGTGTTTTTCGTGGTTTTTCGTGACCAAATTGTGTTATTTTGTTGAGAAAGAAGTAACCAGATGGCTGATGCTTTGCTCTTCATGCTCCCCTGAGGATGAATTATGATGAATGTTTTCCTGCAGCTCCATTATGAAGCCTTGTTTTTGACATCTGGTCGCTTGAATAAATCTTTCTACACTTTTTGAATGTTTTATTATTGGGTATTTCTTTGGTGTTTCTGTTGGGATTAAGGTCGTGTAGTTTAGAACATATTTGTAGACATTTAGTGACTGTACAAAACAAAGAGAGCAACTGTAATGTCCTCTTCTCGTTAAATATGGAAAATCTGACCATTTGATCCACGTTAAATCCAAACAGAGGAGTTGTGTTATGTTACCCAGCATGCTTTGCTCTGCCCAAATCTCCAGGGACCCTCCTCTCCATTAATAACCGTCCAATGTTTTTATTACAAGTTATTTTCAATCCTTGTTTCTGGGAGGCAGATATGGGATTGTTTTTTAACTGAAAACACACAAAGCTCAAAGTCATTTTATCCGATGTAAGCTGATTCTGAAAAGAGGCGTTATGGGACGCTCACTTTTGGTGAATTTAGAGGAAATTACTAGAGTAGTTTTTTCCTCAGAATTCGACTTTTTACTCAGATTTGACATCTTTACTTGAAATTTCACTTTTTCCTCAGAATTTCACTTTTTTTCAGATTTCACTTTTTTAATTGAAATTTCATTTTTTGTCAGATTTGGACTTTTTTCTCAGATTTCACTTTATTTTCTTGAAATGTCACTTTTTTCTCAGAATTTTGCTTTTTTCTTGGAATTTGGTTGTCAGAATTTGACTTTTTTAATCCATAATTTACTTTATTGTCAGAATTAAAACATTCGCTTATTATTATTTTTTTAGTATTTGACTTTTTCTCAGAATTTGTCTTTTTTCTATTTCAATGTAAATACTGCTATATATTTTTCTTTTTCTTTAATGTTATTATAGTTTTCTTAAAATAGTTTTCTATCTGTGTTTTTTATTTTTGTTTCACTTTTATGTATGCACCATGATACCAAGTCAAATTCCTCGTACGTGTGAACCTACCTGGTGATAAACCTGATTATCATTGTGAAAAGTTTAGTTTATTTTGTGTTTAAGCCGTTTTTATATTTGTCTAATTTATGAAATTGGCTGCCGGCCAACAAACCTCTGATTGGGTTTTATTTATGATCCAGATCAGGGGATTTTCCATCAGTTGTTACGAATCCTTTAGGGACGTTTAAAAGAACCAAATTATATGATTTTTACCCCGGACATTATCTGAACAGAAATGTTGTGTTTGGGCGTATCCAATGGTTCATCACCACAACAGAAAATAAGACGATCCCCAGAGAACTTTTTAATTCCTCTGGTGACCCTTAGTGACTTTTTGTCTTCGGGACAAATACGTCATTTTTACTCATTCCAATGTTAGGAAGTCGTCACTGTGAAGCTTTTTAAAGGGTCTTTATTAAGATGAAAATGTTCCTACTTCTCTCTCTCTTTATTACCTCAGATTGTATAGAAGTCTATGAGGAAATGTTCCTACTTCTCTCTCTCTTTATTACCTCAGATTGTAGAGAAGTCTATGAGGAAATGTTCCTACTTCTCTCTCTCTTTATTACCTCAGATTGTAGAGAAGTCTATGAGGAAAAGTTCCTACTTCTCTCTCTCTTTATTACCTCAGATTGTGTAGAAGTCTATGAGGAAATGTTTCTACTTCTCTCTCTCTCTCTTTATTACCTCAGATTGTAGAGAAGTCTATGAGGAAATGTTCCTACTTCTCTCTCTCTTTATTACCTCAGATTGTAGAGAAGTCTATGAGGAAATGTTCCTACTTCTCTCTCTCTTATTACCTCAGATTGTATAGAAGTCTATGAGGAAATGTTCCTACTTCTCTCTCTCTTTATTACCTCAGATTGTACAGTACTCTGATGATCAGCAATCTTTAATCCTCCTGCCGCTTCATAACAAGTCAAACCTTTCAAACTTTTATTTTGAAGGTCAGACGGGAGCTGCATATCGAGCAGGATATCAGATCAACTATCTGATTGATTTGAATGAACCTTGGAGGAAAGCTGAAGTGTGCAATGAGAGAGAAGGTATCCACATGTGGAGCAAATCCCAAAAGGCGAAGCAGAGGGCTTCTTCACCTCACTGTCAGAGATCTGTGCTGCGTTTGGTGCCGTCAGAATAATGGGAACAATGAGATCCACAAATCTGAATTCACATGAATGCCTCCTGAAGCACATGTCCCCCGGAGCCTCCATGTTGTTTCCACGTATCGACTGTAATCTCTTTGACACACCGAAGAAGAAGAAGAGCGTCTGCTTTAAGTTACGAAGTTTGTAAAGTCGGATACTTTTTCTTGACCACGAACACACCGAGAAATGTACAGCTTCCTGTTCAGAGTTTCAGTTTATCTATGGTCACACACACACACACACACACACACACACACACACACACACACACACACACACACACACACACACACAAGTCCTTTTTTCACCACCGGAAGCAGAGTGTACCCCGCTAACCTCTGTGTGTGTGTGTGTGTGTGTGTGTGTGTGTGTGTGTGTGTGTGTGTGTGTGTGTGTGTGTGTGTGTGTGTGTGTGTGTGTGTGTGTGTGTGTGTGTGTGTGTGTGTGTGTGTGTGTGTGTGTGTGTGTGCGTTGTGGTTTGGTTTTGCTGGGAACTTTACGGGTGTGTGTGAACCGCTCTCGGTTTGGCCTGAGGCTGCTGCTGCTAGAGTATGGAAAACACATTAACACACACACACGCACGCACGCACACACGCACGCACTCTCACACACACACACACACACACACACAC
>NW_011339064.1:0-3746 GCF_000735185.1 Notothenia coriiceps | reverse complement strand
TTTTTGACCTCGTATGATTACCTCGTTGTTTAACCGGCTTTAGCAATCGCAAAATGTCACAGCAGCTGATCGTCCGATGCTATTTTAATAAGCCCAGTAATTGTGATGGTGTGGATAAACGAGGTGAAAAAAGAGGGATTGATGCGGTGGAGGATGAAGGACAAGCCAGTAAGACTAAAACTGACAACGTTCAGCCAGCGGCAGAGGGGCAAGCAAGTGGCAAGGAGTTCAAGCGGGAGTACCGGGTTCTCTCGTCGGCCCCAGAGTCAATCAGTGCCCCTAGTGTGTGTTATTGGTTATTTTCCATGAGTGTTACCTGAGTGGGTGTGCATTGAGGGTATTTTGAGGGGAATTTGCTCACCAGCGCCCTTCTCATAGCCGATTAACGTGTCCTTTTCCCGGACATGCGGCAAGCTGGTGACCGTGATGTCCTGGTTCTTCCCATCTGCATGGGTTCCTCCCGTGCTTGTAGAGGCGCTGTTCCTGGAGTTGCAGAGGCCGGCGGAATCCATGAAGGACAGTTCCCGGGAGAACGCCCCTGGTGGCTTGGAGGTCTAGGTGTGGCTCAATGCCTCTCTCTCTCTGAGGCGATTATCCACTCGATCCAGTCCGTTCATAAACGCGCCTACCAACGCGGGGGTGTTCCAGCCACTGTCTGAGGCTGCGGTCCGGAATTCTATGGCGTAATCTATGACTGGGTGGGAGTGCTGTTTCATCTGCATAAGAGTCCGGGTGGCCTCCCTGGAGGTTGAGGTCTGATGGAACACCCGGCTCATAGTGTCATAAAAAGCAGAATACGACCTGCATATGGGAGAGTCTCGAGCCCATTCAGCAGTGGCACATTCAGCAGTGGCCCATGCCGCGGGTCTGCCGGTGAGGTGGGAGACCAAGAAGGCGATCTTGGCTTCCACGGAAACAAGCGCCGCTGGGTTGTGTTTATAGTGTAGATCACACTGGACCAGGAACGTTCTGCAGTTTCCAGACTCCCCGGAAAACCTCTCTGGTGATGCCAATCATAATGGAACAGATGCTGAGCGAAACTCTGCCTGGCCAGCTGCAGGATCGACGGGAGGTAGCGCCGTCGGCACAGCTGGATTCTCTAGACGGGTGAGGATTTGGTGAAGCTGTGTCGCCAGATGATTGACCTGCGCGGTTACGGAGGTCTGAAAACCCTCCTGGCAGTCTGACAAGCCTCTTACTCCGTGCCCAATAGCTGTTAGCTGCTCTTGATGCTGGTGAATCAGACAGCCTTGGGCAGACAGTGCAGTCTGGAGCGCTTTTGGGTCGGCTGGGTCCATTTTTGGTCAGTTCGTTCTGTCACGACCTCGACACAAACTGGAGAACCCAAATGCACGACCTAGAGACACAGTCTTGAATGTAACAAAAAATATAATTTCGATGAACAAAAAATCCCTCTTAACAGAGTAGGTAACTAGTATAACAAAAAACGCTCACAAGGAGGAAAAACAAAACGTAAAAAAAAGAGAACTTAAGATTAACTCTTACCCTCAGTGGTTGATGTTAAGTTTACAAATATGGTAAAATATCACAACCTGACTTGACTGGAATCGATCCTCTCTATGCTGAGGCCTGGCACGACCCTACATGGAAACGAACAAGACGAACTGACACAGGACAGGGGGAGACAGGACTATTTAAACATGAGGTGAGTGGGAACAGGTGGAAACAATCAGGGGCGGGGCAGACGGTGGCGATGGCGGGAAAACACACAAAGGGAGGAAGTAACAGGGCCTGAAAAGAGAGACAAGAGGTAAGTATAAGACAGACATGACATGACGTGATATAACATGAAAACCTGACTTGACATAAATACCTGACTAGACATGAAGTGAAAGACATAATACATAAATATAACTAACAAATTTGACGAGACACAACAGCCCGCTTTCTGTTCTCTTTTGTGTAAGGGGTCAGATCTTTCCATTTTACACAGGATATTAGAAACAGATGTTGCATTGAGCGTGTCTTATGTGTGCTTTGACACGTTTTGTAGAAAGGCTCCTGCACCTCGCCCTCAACTTCTTCAGGATTTCTCTCCAGGTCTGCGGTCAGTTTTGCATAACGCTACCCAATGTTGAAAGAAGTATGCAGATCCTTTACTAAAGTAAAAGTACAGATACTATGGTCTTAAAATAAGCCACTCCTGGTAAAACTTGTCATTTCTAAATTTGGCTTCTTCTAGTACAAAAGTAAAAGCATCAAAAAAATGCTTAGAATATACGCATTCTGCAAAATGACCCGTTTCAGAAATATATAAAGTAGAGAAGAATTATAAGCTAAATATACTTCAAGTATCAGTGAAAGTACTTGTTCGTCTTTTCACAGTATTTTATTATTATGGCTTTAATATTATCTTGTTTTTATACAAGTAAGAGCATTTTAGTATTGAAGTTGGTCAATGTGGACCACATTTTTAAATGTGTAGATTAGTAGGACAGTACTACATTTTACTATATCAGCATATATGTGTTATTTTGTGTACAAAGTAACTAACTGTTAAAGTAAAAATAAATGTAGTTTAGTAAAAAGTAAATGTACTTAGTTACTTTCCACCACTGAAACTCTCAGGAAATCTGGGGGCCAGTCTTTGACTGCTGGAGGTTAGTTTTCGTGTTTATGCTGTTTCATTTGGATTTAACAGTTGTGTTAGAGCCAGTATTTTGATTTGATAAGAAAGGCCACCTAATTGTGACGTCTGTAGTCAACGCACTATAAAGGACTACAATTCCCACGGTGCCTGTGCTAACGCCACAGTGATGGGCAACCCGTTGAGAGACGCCGTCGAGGAACAGTTTTTAACCGTAATGTAACATACTCGTACTTGTACTCGTACCGTATACGTGCACACGAACCGTACAAGTACCCTTTAAGTTGTGAAGTTATAAGCATTATCACGAAAGAAAGAATTCCTAAGTTGTTTGTTTTATTTGAGTTTTGCCTATTTCTTTTGAATATTGTAAAGGCCTATTTTTCTTTGTTGCATGTGCAAAAGTTGGTTATTTTATTTTGAGCAAACACATCGCAACATCTTCTAAACCATCGGAGGCCAAGCAACACTCCAAACTGTGAGTAATTTAAGGAAAGAAACGAGTTAGAACTGTCTGTTTAAGGCGTCTAGTGGCTTTATGGAAAAACAAGGAAGGCAGCCACGACAAGTTGTATACATGCCTGGTTAACACACACACACTCACAGGCTAGTTGAACTAAGTTTTAGTGATTACACCAAAACTATGAGTAGACATCCCCCAAAATCCATATAAGCAACTGTGGTGAATATGTGAGAAAGGGAAACTGAAGAAGACGTTCAGGAAGCCAAATGATGCATTGAGAGACATTTGAACCTTAAAATGAGCTTCAGTTTAATATGAAGAGATTTCTGAATGAAAAGCAGAATGTGGACAGCATATTGATCATTTAAATGTGCTACAACTAGGGGTGTAACGGTATCCGTATTCGTCCCGTACCGTCATGGTTTGGACGTCACAGTTCGGCACATGGAAGCACACGACGAATACGCCTTTTTTTATGAGTGGGAAAAAAGTCTGTCATTCAGGGCAGTATCCATTACACTATTTATAATCCAGGGGGCGGTATTGCGCCTAAAAGCTGTTCGCCAGCCGCCCTTAAACAACAAATGAAGAACAAGAAGAAACACAACAACAAAACGAACAAAATACAAGAAGGAGAAAAGTTAGTATGGCGATTTCAGATAACACACAGGAGAT
>NW_011339063.1:0-1285 GCF_000735185.1 Notothenia coriiceps | reverse complement strand
ACACCACTGCTAAGCTAAAGGCGCCGCCTGCCCCCCCCCCTGCTCGAAATGAACCGGAGTCCGGAGCTAAGAGGCTGCTCCGCTGCGGTGTGAACAGGAAAACCCGGTGCTTTTCAAGCTCCAGCTCCGAACCTGCCCTGAAACACCGTTGGTGTGAATGAGGTAATAGTTGTCCCTTACTTCTGGAACACTACCCTTATGTCCTTGTATAGATACCAGGGTCTTTCTACATTTTATTAAAACTGATTCTTTCGAAAGTTTGACATATATTTTGTGGTAAAAAATGCTAATGTTGGGCTATAAAGGAACTACAGCACGGTCACATGACTTCACGTCACCACCGCTAAGCTAAAGGAGGCTAATGTTGGGCTATAAAGGAACTACAGCACGGTCACATGACTTCACGTCACCACTGCTAAGCAAAAGGCGGCTAATGTTGGACACGATGAAGTTTAGCCGTCTCATTTAGACACTTCAAATTAACCAGTGGGATATTTACTGACGTATATTAGGTTGTAGAACAAACATTTATTCTGCTTGTGTTAATCACAGAACTTGTTTTAGCCATCGTTTACAGCTGGTTTACATAATGTTAGCTATACGTTGTTGGTATCAACCCGTGGAATTCATCATGCTGTTAAGTTAAAGAGGGCTGAAGCTAGTTAGCCTAGCTTACTATAGTTAGCTCCAGTAGATTTAATGTATAGTTCATTTATTGTACAACCTGCTGAGTCATCTTCCAGAAGTTTAGCCATTGGAAAAATCCAATCAAATTAAAGTAAAACATTGTCAGTCTGTCCCCCCTAAAAGAGCATATTTATAATATAATTGCAATTAAAGGGGGAACTGTCGCTGCAGAACCTCGTATATAAAAGGTATTTTGTGTCCACATTGCTCTCCATACTGTCTTTCTAAAACTAACTGCAATGACCTTGAACACCTTCTGTTTCTTAACCCTCCGCGTTAACTCAAAGTGACAGGAAGGAGGAATCACAACAGGACTGTAAGAGCTGTACATCTCCCACAACACTGCCCACATGTGATGAGAGAAATGTAGGCGGAGAAATCAAAAGGTGTTTTCTGACATGAGTTATGATCAAGTTGAAGCTGAAGGGCAGGAGGTTAAAGCAATCTTTTTGTTTACTTTGGTAACAGCTGCCTGAATGGGTTTGTGTGCGTGTGCGTGTGCGTGTGTGTGTGCGCGTGTGTGTGTGTGTGTGTGTGTGTGTAGTACCTGTCCAGGTCGTCGCTGTCCTGCATGTTGAACAGCATGGAGGGGATCAGT
>NW_011339061.1:0-5913 GCF_000735185.1 Notothenia coriiceps | reverse complement strand
GTGTCAGAGAGATGTTTAATCGGTTCATTTTAATTGGTTAATATTGTTGGGTGGGGGGGGGCGGCGTTCGATCCAGTTTCGATTCCTTAACCTTGGCGCACTGCCACTCCAACATCCAATCCCGATTTGAAGTTTAATCACGGGTACTGTAGTCCTAAACGATAGCTGGGGATTATGGGTAGTGTAGTGTCTTTGGCCATCCTAAACTCGATGATGCTCGAAACGTCTGTTTCCGGTTATTTTTATTTTGAAATTCAGTTCCTGAAGGACGGCAAAAAAGCCAGAGAGTATAGAATTAAACAAATAAATAAAAACAAGGATAATTGTGTGTTATTGTTGACTAAATAACAGTGTGTTATTTTGAAAAGAATAACAAATTAGAAGGAAAAATGAGCCCCATTTATTTTCCTCACAGACAGCAACAAAAGTCCGAAATGATACGATTTTAAATAAAAGCAATAATCGTGGCTTGATATTGAGTAAGAACATGTTTTTATGAACCACACAGCTTCCGGTCTTCCTATAACACGTAATGCCGTGAGACTACCAACAGAAATACATTGCTTTTAAAATCGTGCTGTGCAACACGAAAAAAAAAGGGGAAAGACTACCAATAGAAATACATTGCTTTTAAAATCGTGCTGTGCAACACGAAAAAAAGGGGAAAATCGTGTTGGTTAACACGAATCAATAGATTAAAAATCGTGTTGGTGAACACGAAATGCCGTGAGACTGGGTTGCTCTGACAGGAGAGGACTCTCCTCCACCTTGTTGACAGCTCATTATATCCGTTAGCGCAGCTAGCTAGCACCAGATGCTAACAACAACAATACACGTAGCCGGTGCGCGCGCTTTCTCTCGCGCTGGCGCCACACATACACACCCTCCCGAGCTTGAATGACACACAGAGACCAATTGAGGGCATTAGTGTATGATCTGTATGAAAGTGGCCATGTCAGCAGGCCACATCATGTAGACAGCCAGTCACCCTCTGTGAGGCAGAGTCAGACCGACATTTGCGCAGCGTTGCGTTCACACATACATAAAAAAAAAAATTCCACAGGCCAGTAGGCCACTTAACAGGCCAGGCCATCGGGAAACCTCCCGGTCCTCCCGATGGCCAGTCCGGGCCTGCGTCTATCTGTTCTCTGACAGAGTGTCACGTAGCTTGCCCTCCTTCTCGATGGGGCGTACACCTCTCTCTCGATGGGGGCGTAGTCCTCGCTCTTTGAGATAAAATAAAACCCTCATGCCATGGTCGCGAAGCGCTGAAGCGCTGCGGCCACACATTTACTGAACGTGCGTGGGGACAGGGAGTAGCCGATCGGTAGTCTGTTGCACTCGTAGGCTATCCCCTGGAAGGCAAAACGCAAATACTTCCTGTGTTTTGGCTTTCTAGCAATTTTGACATGAAAGTAAGCGTCCTTTAGGTCGATGGTTTGTGAACCAATTGCCCGGCTGCATCAGTTCCAGTAACTGTAGGAATCCCAACCACTTCGTGCTGTAACAGGCTGTGGTGGATCACGCTCTTGCTGCCTGGATAGTCTGTATAACTTTGTCAGACAGTACACCCTTTCTCAGCCTGTCCCTCTCAGGAGCCAAGCCTGGAGAGGTCGGCCCCAAGTGGGTAACACCCCTATTGCACCTGCTTCCTGAGACAGCGCCCCCCAGAACTGAGGGACGGTCCAGGGCTGGCCCACCATCATTTGTGTCACTTCTGCGTAACACGGCGCCGAGCGGTGACCTGGACTACCAGAATGACCGACAACTGTTCTCGTCTCATCCTCCCCAGGAGTTGGGAAATGAGACGCAGCAGTGGAAAGGCGTAGAGCAGCTATCTTGGCCATGGCTTGCTCCTCACCAGCACATGTTTGCCCTGTAGTAAGGGTTTGAAGTGCTGTAGGACCAGTACTACTGCCTGTAGCTCGAGAAGGTTGATGTGCCGGGTCTCTGTCAGAGGCCAGCCATCACCTAAAGCTGTCCCTAGGCAGGTCCCTCCCATTCAGCAAATGCTTTGGGGACCCCCAGTATTGGAGGTTGCCCTCCACTGAAGGGGGGGATCGTCACCAGATGTCGTTTGTGCCTCTTGGGATCTAAACGTTGTTCTTTTTTGCACGTTTAGCAGGTTTGGTAGTCATATTTTGATGGTGAGATTATATTATTATTCACTTGGTATGAAATTAAAGCAGAGTTTTGTGCTTCGAAAATGTTCGGGAGCGAGATTTCAACGTGTGTCTACTCCATCCTATAAAACCGGAAGTCCACTCTGATGTATTTCTGAAGATGTATTGCTTGTTTGTGAAAATGCACCATAAAGTACAAAGGAAACAGAAGGCAAAAGAGAATTTTCAACCACAGGGAAGTATTTAATTCCATGATAAACGGTGCTTGCTGGCAATAGGATCATATCCATGACAATTTAGAAAAAGGGCTTTATTAGGCAAAAAAACCTTGTGATGGGAAGCTAGTTTAAACAATAAGTTATCCTGGGGCACTGTCAAGAGACAACTACACACTGCAGTCTTGAAAAGTGATCGCTTTCTGAAAGCCAAGACTAGAAGTCAAACAAGTTGAGGATCCCTTCTATCTGAGCCAGGTTCCCTTGTTGTACTTTGTAAGTCCTGGCCCCTTCCAAGGGCCCCATTGTCTGGGGGCAGAAGCTGGAAACACCCCACTCCTGTCTCTGGCCTCCATGGCCGGACAATGGGCAAACACAAACCCCTGACAACCCGTCCTCCAAGGGGACAGCACTGGATTATTGCCGGCGATGTTGACTTTTCCATCTCCTCTCATCTCACTGGTGTGTGTATGTGTGCTGGTGTTTTGGTGTGTGCGGGGGTAAGCCAATTTGCTTTTTTAATGAAAAGAAAAATACAGAAGGAAATGCAGCCAGAAGAGAGGACAAAAGATGGAGGGCCTCAATGATGAAGTGACCTGAAGAGAGGTGAGATCATTTCAAATGGGATTACACACACACGCACACACACACACACACACACACACACACACACACACACACACACACACACACACACACACACACACACACACACACACACACACACACACACACACACACACACACACACACACACACACACACACACACACAGACTCACACACACTCACACACACACACACACACACACAGACTCACACAGACTCACACACACAAATCAGCTTCATTGTCCCTGACCCTACACATACACAGAGCAGGATATTGCTGCACCGTGCAGTCTCAAGCATGCTGAGTTAACAAAAGCTCAAGGTTTTGTAGGGTCGGCAAGCAGAGAAAGTTATCTTAATGTCAATGATACAGTAGGTTAAATGTAGAAAATGTGGTAAAAAAACAACTTTGACAGGTGCACATGAAATTGTTGAGATTTAAAATGTGCTCGACAGAAAATACAATACACACATTGTATTTAAGATATGCGTATGAAGTCCCACGGTTGGCTGTATTGTTTAAGCAACAGATCAAAACATTCCGAGCAACTAAAAGTGTCAACTTGATGTTCTTGGTGAAGTACATCAAGTACAACTCATTCCTCCTCTCCCTTCTTGCTTTTGTTTGGTGGGCAAAGTAGATCCGGTCAGCCTACCCTTAATCCAAATGAGACAGTGAAATGCTGTTTTCCAAGGTACAAAAATAACAAAACCTTGATCTTCTTCAAAGTCTGCCACATGATGCAAGTGTTTTGCACACCAGGGAACATGATTTCTAAAGATGCATCATTTACCACATGGGGCCTCACGTGACATTAGTGGTGTCACAAAGTTGGCAGGCAGTAACAGTGACATTTGAAGCTTCTGGTTGGATATCTTCATCACAAATCTTGGCGAGGACAGTGAGAAAGACTTCAGTGCAGGATGGACATGGTGTTCACAAATTGCCAACCTGATTTGTAAGCTTGTGCGGCAAGAAGACAAAGCTCCAACTGTTAGCTTACCAATGGCACGATAAACAATGAAGACTGGTATATTTTCCATCTGGCTTTGCTTGGCTGGATCCAAATGGAAAGATTACTTTGCTGACTTTGCCAAGTGACCGACTTCTTATGTGGCACACCTTTGTTCAACTCATCTTCTACAGACAGAGTTCCCAGCGTTTCTGCCACATTACCTGCTGATCTTTGATAATCATCTGATAGACACTCAGCAGTTTTCCACTCTTGCCGATACATGTGGCATGCAAGCAAGACCAATTGGGGTGCAGCTAAAGAAAACACCTAGCAATGCTCAAAAACATCGCAATAAACAATTGTCAAGACAAGCCTTTGCCCAACTCCCATAGATAAAGTCTTTGTTTAAAATGATGGGTTTTGAAATATGGAAGTGGATTTTAACTCCCTGAGGATATTTATTATGACAAAATGAAATGGTTGAAAAATAAATAACAGGCTGTGTTAGCCAAACACATAAATATAAGAGACAACTAAGGGTGGGGAACTCATATTCTAAACAATTAGTTTTGTTTATTAAAAGTCTTGTTGAATGGCAATGGACAGACATGCGATCTTTCATTGCGATGGGTTCATATATCGGCTTTTGTGAATGAGTTGTTAAAAGTACATCTATAACCAGCCTTTTATACTTCCTTTTAGAACCCCAATTACACTTCTATCTCCCTCATTGCATAACAAAACAAGAATTAAATGGAGTTAATACTCTGAACTAATATATTTGACGATTAAAACTAGGAAGGAAATACACCAATGTGTCTCTATAAGGACTCTCATTACTGTCCACAGCCATATTCAAAATTTGACTTGTTATTTTGGTTTTCCTATTCGTCGCCGATAAATTGACCAAATACATGCACAAAAGCACACATTGGCACATTGGTAGTAGTCACCTTCAGCTTACTATTGCTGTGATCTTGAATAAACTAGTGTTCACCCTGACAATTTCCCAAAGTTTTGGTGCCTCTGGTAGTCAGTAAGTTTACCATCGAACCCAGGGTTCCTCATTGCGAGGCTTGCGAGCCTAATGCGGCTCGCCAAGCTTTAATTGACCTTTCGCAAAGCCACGCCCCTAAATGCCCGTTGTCCAATCATATTCGATCACGTGCGCGGCTCCCTGTGGAAGTCCGACAAGCTTAGCGTTCAAGTTCATTGCGAAAATGGTGAAGCGTTGTGCTTATGGCCTTTGCAAATCGGATAGCAGATATCCCATAAGCTTAGAGGGGGGGGTGATATTTTACCCGTTTCCTAAACCCAAAACCCGAGAGGAGAGATGCCGCCAGTGGATAAAGAAATGCGGCAGGCCCCATGCCCAGCTGAATATGGCGAATATCAACAAACACGAATACGTTTGCTCCAAGGTAAATACGTGCTAACGTAGCTAGCTAGCTAGCAAAGATTACATTCACAAATTAACTAACTAATTTAATTAACTAATTTCACTAACTAACGTTAGCTAAAGTCACACGACTACAGCTGTAAGCTGTGTGCTTCTAGGTCGTTTTGACCATGTATATCACTTGATGCATAATAATGTCTGAACAGCTGAGCTCCGTTATTAGTCTACCTGTGGTCAAAGTACAAACAAGAAAGCCAACAGGCAATCATTCATTTATATTTTGCTTTAATCTTTGTAGCATTTTGTTAATGGAAAGCCTACTGCCGACTTCCCTAATCCTGCTGCACAAGTGGGCACCCCGACCCCCACAAAGGAACAACAAGGTGGATGCAGAAAGCCACCAAGGAAACGGTAGTTAACTTTAGACAAACTACAACATTTAATGCCTCTTGTGATTGTATTGTTTTATTCCAAAATAACCCAAATTATGGTTGTACAGACTCATGAAAACGTTGCAAGAGGCATTCACCTCCAGCACCATTGAAACCCCGGAAGAGACTCTGTGTGTGATTTTCAATGGTGAATAATGAACCATAGCTTTTTTTCCACATT
>NW_011339060.1:7565-22601 GCF_000735185.1 Notothenia coriiceps | reverse complement strand
GCATCACAGTGCAGCAGTCACGTCCGTGCGGCTGATACTTTCTCTCGCTTTCCTTCTCATACTACCTGCCACTTTCCCTCTAATCTTCCTGTGGTTATTGTTTCTCTGTTTTTCTCCCGGCCGTTTTAAAAACATTTTAGGCTCGTAAAAGTTGAAACACCGCTCTCTGCCGCTGCAGAATGTAGTGGACTCAGCTGGCGGTCCGCTCCGGGACTCAGTCAGCATTTCATCCAACTTTGCATTAACAAAACAATTTCACAACAGACCCTGACAAAATCCCAAACACACAAATCAAATGATTAAAATGAGTGACTTACTTTAGCGCTGTCAAAACACTGCTTCTTGAACGACTCTTCTTTGCAGATGAAAAAATCCTTCGATTTGTCCCGATGCAGAGGATGTTTTGTTTGGAGATGCCGGTCCAATTTATTCATTTTCAAGCTTTCGTTACTGAGCACCTCTCCACATAAAACACACTGAGGCCGCTCCTCTCCATTTCTAACAGCTTTTGTGAAGCCAACGTTTAAAAACTCCTCTTTGTATCGCCTTTTTGCCATCATGTACGATCGGGATTAATCAACAGACAATAAACAATAAACAGATGGCGCGAAAACTTTCACAGGGGACGCGTCAGAGCTGATACAAATACAATCTTTTATTTTTAGTTTATTTGTATTTAGAAAATTAAATCATTCAATATACGATACTATATTGCATAATTTCATTTTCAAAATACAAAAATTATAAAAAAATTGTATTTGCAACGCAGCCATCAGCTCTGACACTGTGTGTGTGAAGCAATGCATTTAACATGGCGACCCAATGAAAACGGGTCCCTGAGTTTGGGAAAGGCTGATTTAATGTAACAAGTAATGTGCAATGCATTACTTTTTTTGAGTAACTACCCCAACAACAACACTGGTAATCTGATTTGCAGGGTGCTATCAAAAAAGGCAGGTGCATTCAATCTTGTATATTAGGTGTGTTTGTTCAGACTCAGTATAAACTCTGAGAATGTTTAATGCAAATTGTGTAAATGAGGTTCACTGAATGACTCACTGTCCACCAAACAGCTGCATGCCCAGCAGAGCGAACACCACGATGAAGAGGAAGAGGAGGAACAACAGGCTGATGATGGACTTCATGGAGTTGAGAAGGGATACCACCAGGTTCCTCAAAGAATTCCAGTACCTACACACACAGATATATAAAACATAATGATTTAATGATATCCCCCAGGTGCCCAGACTATTAAAAAAAGTTAAAACACTTTCAGCAAGATAAATGTATATATCCAATTCCCGCTGCATTGTTTACAAATATATATATATATTCTGTGGTATAAGACGTTCAATCAAATAAGGTTCCCACATCTATGAACTCCTCTACTGTTTCAACAGCTGGTCATTAAACAGAACAGGAGGAAAATGAGGGGCATTGCAGTGGGTTACAACAATATAATATAAAGTTAATATAAAATGCACTTTATATCATAAGCAGTGTTTCCAGCACTCTGGCAGGATACTCTGAAGACTCACTTGGTGACTTTGAAGATCCTGAGCAGCCTCAGAGCTCGCAGCACACTGATCCCAAACGACGCGTCAGGTTTGATGGCTGCCCAGATGACCTCAAAAATGCTGCCGATAATCACCTACGAAGATAGTTTCCATTTCCAAACACTGCAGTCATTTTGCTTTTCTAGCAACAGTCAAACATACAGTACTTCCTTCTGGAAGCACTCGTCCTGGATTGTTTGAGTGACTCGACACATGCTCACACTAAGAGCCACCAGGGAGTGACTGAACATGAGACTCACCCCAAAGTCAAAGCAGTTGAATGAGGAGTGGAAGTATTTCTGGGGTCCCAGGCCGTACATTTTCATGGACATCTCTGCCAGGAACAGGCCCAGGAATACAAACTCGGCCAGATCTGCCAGGGGACGATAAGGAAACACAGATCAAGGTCCCGGGCTAAAACACAATTCTGTACAATTCAATAGAGCAGCTTCTGCTGGCTCTTCAGCTGTGCCCTCAGCAAATAGGACACAGAAAGAGTCTATTGTTTGAGAATATAATGCTGCATACTGCCATAACAGAGTGGGTAGGATCTACTGTATGTTTGCTAACATGTGTTAATGAAATGTAAAATGGTACCTGTGTGATGTATGTTTTTACATCTGTCTACACTCTGTTTATCCAAAGCATGACACCAAAGGCTTTTTGTATGCATGAGCAGATACAATTTTTTTCTTATATCCCACTAGGATTTTTTGTCAAAGTTTGGGAGTTCAGAACCTATGAAGTCTGTAATACATGTGTGTATCCAAAAAAAACTAAACTCAGACCCTTCAGGACAAAGTGTCAATGAATCCCATTAAAACTGTTATTTCAATGCCATCACTATAAATTCATACATATGATACCTATGATATCAGGCTGTCAATCAAGTTCAAGTTCAAGTTGTAGTTTTTACTATTTTCCACCGGACTGAGCCACTTTCTCATGTCTGCCCTAAAGGCAATTGCATGCCATTTGTCCTGGTTTCCACTAGGGACGTTGATGGCATAGGGTAAACACTCCGTACATTAATACATATTAGGTAGTTATGATCGGTAAGGATTATGGTTAAAATGTAATTCATAATAAAATATCCATATCATTTTATGGCAGCATTTTTTTGGTCCTCTAAGGAAATGAGAGCAGCTTTTTTTGTATCAAGTGAGGCACAAATGGTTTACACGAAGCTGCCTTCACAGAGAGGAGATGTTCTCCTGCCTCATCACGAGGTCGGGCAGAGCCTTTAGGTGCACACAGATAGTTGCTGTTGTTTCTATGGTTACCTGCACTGTTAGCTTGTGCACTTTGAGCACAGCACTCTCTGCACATTCCCAGGAAAACATCCGTAGAGCCAGTGCAGAGCGGATTGACTGCTTCATGTGAAGGCAGCTTCAGAGTATCACACACAGAATGAGCAGGTGCATACAGTATCATTATGCAGACCAGTCTACGTTACAGCTGCATAACATAATTGTATAGTGCTGGGCAACGATTACAATTATTAATGTAGCAATGACCCATGTTTGTCTGTATGTGTCTTCAGAGCCAGTGAGCAACGGACTTTCAAAATAATGACTGTTAACACGCGATCAAATAATTTTCGGCATTATTAACTGAATTAGTTAATGTGATAATAACGCGTTAACTTGCCCAGCCCTAATATTTTACAATAATTAGCATGTATAGAGGCTGTTTTTTAAACATGTGAATGGTAAAATGAGGAGCTACACAGTGCTGGACGCAGTTCTGTGGAACCTCTAACCTCTCTGTGAGGGTGGAGAGATCCAACAGAGGAGAGCCAGTACTGTAGAAATATGCTTGGTAATATAAATAGTTGCACCATATGGGAATATTGTTTTACATGACATAACAGACAGTGTATAAACTCACACAGAGCGAAGGTGAGCCACTCCGGCTGGTCGTAGTGAACGATGGCCACACACTGCGTGTTGAGGCCCACCAGACACAGCACGGTCCAGTAGAAGCTCTGGGACTTCACCAGGTGGCGGATAGTGAAGCGGAGCCTCTTCTCCTTCCTCCTAAAGTACGACGAGTTCTCGTTCTTGCTCTTCAAGCTGGCCCGGGCGAACGGAGACCCTGGGGGGGCAGTTGGAGCAAAACATACAAAATGCAATAAAGTTACCTCGTCTTAAACCAAGGAGATCAGACTCTGTTTGAGGGCAGCTACTTTCAACCTGAGCCTTGTTTTATAACAAAAGTAGGGATGTCACAAGAACTGATGCTGTTGTTGTTCTACATTCTTCCATGTTACACAAGTACCAGGGATATAATTCTTCCCGAGTTGACGGGGCAGCACAAATGCAGCTGCAGCTCTGCCCACTCTTCCAAAAGTGTGTTTGTTTCACACAATGAGTATACAATTCACACTTAGCAGAGACATCCAAGATTGTTGAAATAATTTTTTTGGTATTGGTTTACCCTAGTTCTATCGTTATGGCCCTAAACACACTAATTCACTGCAGAGAAATGTAATTGTTAGATTGAAGATGGAATTTATGGGAAGAACCATAAGAACAAATGTAATAAATGTGATATAATAAATGTATAAATGTTCTTAAGACTTATCTCAACCGCAGCTTTTTCATGTGAGGACTTTTCATTATCTTTTGGCTTTTAAAATCGTAGCGCCATGTTGTTCACCACTGCCTTTAGGCTGTTCTATAATAAACCTTCTGTAACTTAAATTAAACCCGAATGTCAAGTATGACTGGATTCAAAAGGGAGTGAGAAAAAAATGTGATATTATAATTGCATTAGCAAAGGAAGAATAGTGTGTGTGTGTGTGTGTGTGTGTGTGTGTGTGTGTGTGTGTGTGTGTGTGTGAAATAAATAGGTTTGCTTGTATCAATCATAACCTTTCTAAATCATTCAACTACAAAACAATGTTGATATTATAATTGCATTAGCAAAGGAAGAATAGTGTGTGTGTGTGTGTGTGTGTGTGTGTGTGTGTGTGTGTGTGTGTGTGTGTGTGTGTGTGTGTGTGTGTGTGTGTGTGTTTGTGTGTGTGTGAAATAAATAGGTTTGCTTGTATCAATCATAACTTTTCTAAATCATTCAACTACCCATATCTGACAATATCTGCAACTTCTTCACATTAAAGGTACATTTGTCATGTCGCCGGATTGGAAAAAAGTGTATTCCTTTGTTCTTTGGATGTAAAGGATATACTTGAATTAATGGATAATTTACCTCTACTGTCTCCAAAAAACATTCAAATAAAGAAAGGAAGAGGAAACCTTTTTTTTAAAAACATGTTAAAGTGTGTTTGCAGAATGTGTGGATCCACTGAATATACTGATAAAAAACTCTTAAAGTATAATATTTTCAATGTGGCCTCTTGGTGCAAAGATATTTCAACTCAACAAAAAAGTTCACTACGAGAGTCCATTTAATACGTCTGACAATCTGTCACAATCTAGCAAAACAGCATCCTCTCTGATTGTAGTGTGAACTACAGTGTGATTGTATAGTGTGATTGTAGTGTTGCCTTCAAACACAGTGTGAGGGTCTGACAATAACAGATCTGGTGTCTCACCAACAGATGAGATGTCAGTGAAGTTGTCCTCGCCCTCTTCAGCATTGATGAGGTCATTCTTACTCTTCTTGGTTCTTTTGAGCACTGCATCAGAACATGGAAAGAAACAGCAGAGTCATGAGGCAGCTCGTCTGAACCACACTCTTCTGTTAATGTTAATAAGGAAGATTGTTTCTCTTCCTTTTTCATTCTTCTTTTCATCATTTGCTTTCATCACAAAGGTTTTAAAAAAAAATCTTAATTAAAGTTTCATATGTCGCCATGTCTGACCAGTCCCATTTATTCAATATCAATCCCTTCGTGTTGGACTATAGGGCACTAAAATAAAGCACAGGTCTAATGAGTAAAACCACATTTCTGTTTTATCTGAGGAAATTATATGTATAGAAAATAAAACAACAAGAAAGGAACCTATATCATATATATATAATCTTATATTTAGGGCTGAAACACTCTTTAGGTTTGAGCCTTTAGTCATCAAAACAAGACATCTAAACATAAATCAACTTGGGCTCTGGGAACCAGAACAATTGCTACTACTGACATTTTATGGTTTTAATTATAATAATAACTGGCTTGATGAAGGCTCTTTAAACAGCGTTATTAGTGGTTATCAGAACTATAGATATGTGCTGGAAAGTCTTGTTACTCCTATGAGTAGATTCAAAACGCAGTAATATTCTGACAGATACAAAACAAGAAGGTCAGAGTAATTTACACTACAGTTTGTCCTGTTTGAAACCAAAGGTCATTGTTCAGTTATTCTGAAGCAGCCTATTAAGCAAAGTTATGTCATGTACGTAATTTAACAAACATAGAGATTCTTATGTTGAAATGTCTTTTAAATAACCGTGCATTTTGGAACATACATCTTATCAAAAGAGAAACTCTGAAGCACTAGAGTGGAAGTGAAAACAGCTGATAGGAGCAATTTAAAGGCCTTGGTTATTAAATAAACAGTTTTTACACGACATTCACTATCATGGTGAGAGAGTGAGGGCATCTAATATATAGCTGCTGGGTATATGACAATAAAGAGAGGGCCTAAATATATTAGGCCCTCTCTGAGGGCCTAATATATTCTAAAAAATAATATTTGAAAAATAATTTTTTTAAATATTTCTTTAGTTATATTTTTCATTAGTTTTACCAAAATAACTTGATTTAATTGTATTTCAAATAACATTTCCAAAGAAATAAATCCTGCAAATCTGCCTGTTCAGTTTCGGTTGGAATGTGAAGGGTTGAATGAATGAAGCTCCTTTGGCCCTCTCTGCAATTTACTGTGAAGATATGATCGTTGGTCCAGCTGTAAATTCACAGAGGGCCAGCTACAGTAACTGGGTGGGCTTTATTTTCGCGGACTTTATGACAAGTTCCGCCCGCTGTGAAGTTTATGCATGTGTGTTATAGAGTGGTGCAGTGACACGTCCTAAAACCCGGAAGTAAGCTGCGCATGGGTTCCCTCGACAAAAAAGCAATGGGATTTCTCCATAGGATTTGTGAAAATAGCTCGAAATAAGGTCTGTGGAAAACGAACATGTTATATAAATGCACGTTTTGTTCAGCCGGATAATATCCACATGTCTATGCTACTTTTATAATTTTATAATCATAATTCTAATCGATAGATTTATGATCGATAGATTTATGATTAGCATAAGTTTGTTCATGATGGCTCATGTCAGTGATAGTAATGACATCGTTGCGGGAGGGCCTAGGTATAAAGGTCAGTGCTCGCCACTGTGTTTTACAATGTAGCACAGTTCAGTTGTACTCTTAAGAGCCATAACAAATCAGGCAGAGAATCTGAACAGAGAAGAAAAGAGCTCTAAAAGTTGTGTGAAGGACCCTCACTCTCCCACGCTGCCTCTGAACTCCAGTGAGCCTCCCTCTCTGAACTCATTCTAATCTCATTACCCTCCCACCCCGGCACCATGATCACTGTGACTGTTACAGTGGAAGAGAATTCACACACACACACACACACACACACACACACACACACACACACACACTCAGAGGGGAATGCCAGTGGAAATGACCTGTGTATCATCAACTAGAAGCTGGTGGTAGGTCTAACAGTAGGACAGCTACCCATCAAGTACTAATACTGTGAATTACTAATGGTAAATGCACTTGCATTCAAATGGCACCTCTCTACAATGTTGTCCAATTAAAGTGCTTTAAACCCTCTGGTCGTGTTTCTCCCCCCTTACTTTGGTTTTCCCGGTCACATTTGACCGGTCTTTTTTATTGCTCTTACATTAACACAAAAACCTTTAATCATCACCAAATGTTATTGAACACCCTATTGAGCTGTAAACAATGTCAGACTACTGGTTCAAATGAATAACTGCAGTAAATAAAGAATATCACTGAAAATTCAAAAATGAACATCTAGTTGATTTGTGGGTGTGCACTATCTGATGAATGACCATAATCTAGGGTTACCGATTAATTTCCTATGGGGGTCATTTTTGACCATCAACATCATAGGTGTTAAAGTTGACTAAAGCACTCAAAATTCAATGAAAGTGGGGAATGGGGACCAGCAGTTTTATATCCTCAGATACCTGCTGTGGAGGATATTATAAGGCCTTGAAGCAATCAAATGTAAAACACAATATTTATTATTGATGAAAGTAGTAAATCGGTCAGATTTGACCCAAACACGAAAGGAGGGTTTAAATATTTACCTGCCGATATGTACCTCCACACATTATACATTGATGGCAGCGCTGTCATCATCTAGTAGTCTCTAACGGACCATCATCCATGATGACTGACCCACTCTGAGTGTGTTTAAATACTGTACTAGTTAAGGCAGGTGAAAAGGACTAGCACTGAGTGACTGGGTCAATGTGAGCTCAGTGATGTTGAGCTTCACAGGGAGGAACAATGTGATAGGCTTTGTTTTCACAGGAGACATTTTGACTTTAAATAGAAACAATTACTGGAGGCTCTATTTATTTAAGTGATTAGCTGATTTAATGTAATATTATGTAGCAGTTTATTATCAAGTAATACATATTGCATTTTATAGGGATTATAGAACATGGGTTGTGAGGCAGACTTTCAGGAGAAGTGAAACAACAAGTTCTTTACACAAAGGCTTTGCAAATTGGGAAGAAGGAAACACATGCACAATGTGTGTATCTGTCACATTATCAGCTGAAAGCACAATAGGTTGAAGCCTTGTTATTCATAATCTTTTACAGTATGGGCTGCTCTCTAAACTGTCCCTAGACTTTAAGACAATGTGTTTCTCACCAGAGTTGGTTTGTTTCCTTTTGTACCACGCTCCATCCAGAGATTTCTCTTCTGCATGCTTGTCTTCCTCAGCCAGCATCACCTCCTCTGCAACACAAACACCATCCCATCATATTTGTGTCAACTTCAGTTACTGCTCAAATGTTTTATGTGTGCTTGTTTCTGACCAGCTTTGCAGATCCACTTCAGGTACCCGGTTAACTCTCTCTCCATCTGCTGCTGTCTGCGGAGCTTCAGGAACTCCTGCCTCTTCTCCACCCGCTCTCTCTCCTTGGCAAACTCCCTGTAGAAACCACAAAGAACCCCCACGAACACACACACAAGAACACACAGAAATGTTTATTAGATCTGACAAGCCAAAACAGAGACACTGGAGCACTCCATCTTGGACAGGTACACAGCCGGATGTTACAGGGGGAGAGCTGAACTCATCGTCTGCAGCAGCAGCATAACGGCCCATCCACACGGCGGCGTTAAAGCTTCAACACTTCTGCCCATTCACTTTGAATGGGGTGACGTCACGCTTTGCCGATCTGCATTGTGGTTCCGTCGCTTCGCTTTGCTCGCGTTGCTCTCTTCAAAAGTTGAGCAATGTTCAACTTTTGAAGCTTCGATGGAAACGTCAGCCAATCGAATCATATGCCATTACAAGCTCTAGCCCAGGTGTCGGCAACAGGCGGTCAGCGGTCCGGATCCGGACCCAGACGCCGACCTATGCGGACCCGGACCTATAATCATTACATTAATAGGGGATTTCAATTTTGACGGGGCGATTCTATATTAACCGCCGCCGACAGAGGGCGAAAGAGAGGAGTGAGCGATACAGGGAGAGAAACACAGAAGAAGAGACGTGAGCGCGGCAGAGAGAAGCGGAGAGGAAAGTGTGAAGAGAATAATTAGCGATACAGGGAGAGAAGCGGAGAGGAGAGTGAACAGGCAGGTTAGCAGCAGGCAGACAGGGAGAGACAAATAATTACACATGGCGCTCTCCAAGAAGAGGAAAGTGGACAGTGAGAACAGAGCTTTTAACCCTGACTGGACGGACTCATTCATGTTCATCCTGCCCACTGGAAGCACAGAACCAGTTTGTCTCATTTGTTCAGAGACCGTGGCGCTCATTAAAAGTGCCAAAACGCCACTTTGAGACAAAACACAAAGTGTTTGACCAAACATTCCCTCTCAAGTCAGAACTGAAGTCACAAAAAATAAATATCGTTCCAGCGCAGGCCAACCGAGGCTAACCAATGAGCACCTACATGTTTGTATGATAATGGCCCTGACGCCATTTAAGCCCCGATTTAAACTCCTGGCAGGACAAGCTCCAGCTCAATTCTCGCACTGAATAAAAAAAGTGAGTGAGGGACTGCAATATAAGACGGAAAGAAAGAGAAAACTTAAAACTTTTCAATTGTTATGATGTGTAAAGACTGATATTGTTCTATAATCGTCTGAAACTGTTAAGTCATTATGTGAAACGGTTAACAAAGAAAAAGGGAAACTCAAGCTGCTGCTACACTTTATTTTATTTATCTAAAATTAAGCACTTTAAGATGCACATATTTTCAAAAGCTATTTTATTTATTTTCTCTATTTTATTTTGAAATGCAGCCCGAGAGCAACATTACACATATCCACAGTATTTACTGTATATCTGTATAGTTTTATAGTTTCTTCTTATTACAGACACATGCATTTCCTAACATTTGGTCTACCTATGCTGTATAATGTATTATCTCTTCGATTTACACACGGCATCTATTGCACGTCTGTCCGTCCTGGGAGAGGGATCCCTTCTCTGTTGCTCTCCCTGAGGTTTCTCCCATTTTTTCCCCTTTAAAACTGTGGGTTTTCTCTGGAAGTTTTTCCTTGTACGATGTGAGGGTCTAAGGATAGAGGGTGTCTATCTATGTCTGTTGTATTTGCTGTAAAGTGTCTCTACTGTAGGCTATTTTTATACAGTACTTTGGCTCGACCAAAAATCGTTTATAAATGTGCTATATAAATAAAACTTGATTTGATTGATTTGATAGTTCAATGTTAATTGACAATAAATATTGTTGTTTATGAATTGTACTCTATTTATTTGATTGGCAGTCAGTTGTTGATTACATGCAGACGTTGATAAAGGTACAGGCTACTTCAATATATATCACACTAATTCATAAAGCAACTTAGACATTTTGATGTTCCGGAGCTTTGCATGGGGAGGTTTTCTCTAACTGGACCTCGTTGAATTTTAGTTGAATACCCCTGTCCTAGACGCTCAACCTAAATCCTACTGGCCATTATTTATTAAAGGCAACCTAATAGCTAGGCTGTGGGTCTAACCTAGATAGGTCTGTCTTAACCAGTGCTCTGTACATACCACCACTCTGGATCTGAAGTGACACCATGCATATTGTAATGTGGATGCTGCACTGTTAATTGTGGCATTTCTTTGGGATTTTTACGTTTACCAAGCTGCAAGGGTCTAAAGACAGAGGGTGTGTATGCTGTATGTCTGTAAAGCCTCCAATATTTAATAAACAATATTTGATTTGGATATGCAAGACATTTTGTACTGTGCCATTGCCTGGACATGACTCAAAGTCACTGTTCTTGAGTCTGTTTGTACAGCTCTTGATGGATCTGTACCGTTCACCAGAGGGCAGAAGAGCAAACAGATTGTGTCCAGGGTGGGACGAGTCCTTTACTATTTTGCCTGCTCTGCTCAGGCAGCGTTGCCTGAAGAGGACCTCCAAAGAAAAGCAGCGAGCAGCCTATTGCCCTCTGGCCGTGTTCATCAACCTCTGAAGGGCTTTCCTGTCCTTTTCTGAACTGCTGGCATACCATGTGGTTACACAGTATGCCAGCACGCTCACAATGGCACAGTGATGGAATGATATCAGAATGATTTATCCTGCAGGTTTGTTGTCATGAGGACCCTCAGGAAGTCTCTGCTGGGCTTTTCTGACCATGGTGGTTGTGTTTGTAGTCCAGGAGGGATCCTCAGAGATGTGTGTGCCCAATAACCTGAAAGCCGGTACCCTTTCCACACAGTTGCCATTGATGAATAGTGGCTCTGGTTGTGCACAGATTTTTCGGAAGTGTATGAGTTATTTCATTTTTGGGGAGTTGAGGGCAAGACTTTTCCCTGAACATCACACTGACAGTTTCTGTATTTCCTCTCTGACGGCTGTCTCATCTCCTCCTGAGATGAGTCCAACCACAGTTGTGTCGTCCGTGAACTTAATGATGGTGTTGGTGGAATGGTGGGGGCACAGACGTGAGTGTAGAGTGAGTAGAGGATGGGGCTCAGTTTTTAAACCAGTCTGCCTGGGATGACTTTGTTGAAGGCAGAACTAACAGAACTAACGTCTATAAAGAGCACCCTCACATGGTGGGTCAGTGCAGTATGAAGAGCAGTGACCATGGCATCCTCTGTAATGAAGATCGGATCGAATAGGCTAGGTTAAAATACCATTGTAGCTGCTACGTCCACTCTCACAATAACATCATACAGACATAAATAAAATGTTTATCTGCATTGATTTAAAATGTAATGACAAGGCGTGAACAATTAGCTTTGTGTCCTGTTATGAAAGCACCATAATACATTTAACATTTTCACTCAACAGCATCACTGGTTTCACAAAAGGGCAAGTTGAACCCTACACTGCTATCCTGTCTTTTTTAGCACATTTATTCAGCTTGGCTATAAAAGAGCGTCCTTTGAAGCAAAGCTAGTTTGTTGGAACTGAGATGTAACGTGGAGCGAGATTCCTTTTTCCTGACAAAAAGGAAGGGTCGCTGCTTTAGGATGCACAAATTGGGTAGGTGTTTCTCCTTTTGGGCAACTGTAATGATGACACTATATTGATTGCATGAACATTTGATAATCACAACAATTTATTTTACACAGCAGCTAAATCTAAATGCATGTTAATAAAATTGAAAAGTGTCTGACTGACTGGTTTGATTCCACACTTGTTTTTCCAGGGTTTCTTTTCATGGAACGTTAAGAATGTAGGCCAAACCAGCACAAAACTAAAAAGCTTCTACTTCCTGTTGCTTATTGCTCTACAACTCCTCAATAATCCACTTAAGTTCCAGTGCAAAGATAATTACCCACAGTGCCTACTCACTGCTGATTAAAAGCTCTCTACTCATCTTGTGAAAAATGTCTTTAGACATTTTGCAGGAGGGAGCATGAAGCAAGAAACAAAAACATGCATAATGAATCGTCCTACTTTCCATAAAAAAAGACAAAAGACGTGTTTAATCTTTCATTACTGTCTCTAGGGAGGTTATGATTCAACCCACCTACTTTAATCCCTCTACTCTACCTTTTACATTTTTCTTTCTCCCATTTAACCCACTTACGAACAAAACAGAGAAACTGATGCCAGTGCAATGTAGACAATAAGATGTAGATTGATGCAATTAAAGCAATTAATCACATGACCTTCTTTGTTGTCTTTGAGCAGTTACCCTATATCAGTTTCTTGTTTGTTTTTTCTCAATGTCAGTTTTGTTTTTGGTGCTGTAAGGCTATCGCTATTGGGTAATCCCTCCTGCACGTGTGCAGCACTGACAGACTTAATCCACGCCCACCTATGACGTGGGCCCCACCTCCGGGCTCACTTCCGTATAAATAGGAAGTAGGCCCTACCATCTACTCCCACTTTTCTTCAGCACTCCGTTGCAGAAGCACTGTCAGGCACAAAGCTCTTTTCAGAGCTGTTTACTAAAAAGCAAACATCCCTGGTTCCCCTGGGCCCATCCTCCCTCTCCTCCGGACGGGGGAAACAGGGCGTGGGCCCAGTGTCAACCCGACATATGAGTTACGACCGGAGCTCACGGTGTGAGTCCTGCCGGGGATTATAGCACGCAAACGCGGCTCTCACTCCCCAGGTGTCGTGCACTCATTATGTCCGTCTCCCTCTGGCCCACAGACAGTGGAGAGCGGACGCTCTCGCTGCTGCGGCCGAGGATGATTGGCTGGTCCAGGAGTCTTACTCTGTGGGCCAAGCCCTTTATTTATTGGATCCGAGTGGCGGGCAGCAGACAGGCGACTCCTTCTCCTCCATTCACAGTTCACCATGTGGTTCCCCCGCCCTGTCTCCCTCTCCTCCGGCGGGGGAGACGGGGCGGGTGCCCGGTGTCAGCCCGGTAGCCGAGCCTTGGTTCGGCTGCCGGGCTGACGCCGGGTCACCGCGTCCTTCTATCCGCCATCACGGCTCTGCCGTCGATAGGCGGTATTCTCCAGGAACTCCCGGAGATAATCCGAAAGGCAGCCGCCTAATGAGATCTCCCCGTTCCCCCGGTTCAGGAGAGCTCTCCGACGGATGACATGAAGAAAAAAAAAAGAAAAAGCGGCATAAGCTGCTGCCTCACGGCTCAAACCGGCTGTCTTTAAAACCTGTCGGCTAATTAGACAGGCCGGGTTTGTTTCCTATGTCACATATGTGCCTCCTACACACACCTCCGCTCATTCCTCAAGCAGGTTTGAGCGTGAACCTCAATGTCCGGTTTACGAGTCTTCTCCTAAACGGCGACATGATGAGAGCCGCTGTGCAATACAGCGTGTGGAGGTGCATAAGCCAGCTGTTTGCTACCTGTCGGTTAGCAGACAGCGGGGCTCGCCGTTTGAGCCGGCTGTAACATTTGGTTAGCGCGACAGCAGAGCTCGCGGCACAAGCCAGCTGTAATTAACCAGTCGCTTATTAGACAACAGGGCTTGACGTTTAAACCTGATGCTCCTAACCTGTCGGTTATAGCAGCACGGTTTTTTCTCTGTCCCAAATGTGCCTATACTACACACGGTCGTAATGAGCCTAGGGCTGTTATTACGCACCGTGTGAATAGCACTGCACACACCTCCGCTCACTCCTCAGCAGGTTTGAGCGTGAACGTGCCTCAATGTCCAGTTTACGAGCCTTCTCCTAAACAGAGACAGGATGAGAGCCAGTGTGAGAGGCAGTGTGTGGAGGCCCCCTCGCAGCCTTTTTGGCCCGGGCCCCTCTTGGGCTGCTTCACGGGCAACAGTGGCGAGGGCTCTGGCGTGGCTCGTCACCATGACAACCACAGCACATCCAAAACATGTCGTGCGCTCTCAGAGTATTACTCAGAGTGGCGATGCGTGTGTTCGATTGACAGATGGATAATAATAAGCAGCAAGGCCCACCAGGTAAGCCGGCTGCCCCTAAACTATCGGTTATAGGCAGCATGGCTCGCTGCATAACCGTCTGTCTTTAAAACCTATTGGTTTTTAGGCAGCTCAGATTTTTTCCTCTGTCCCAAACCTACCTCCTACACACGGTCGTAATGAGCCACGAGTGCCATTATTACAGTTTGGACGGCACTGCACACACCTCCGCTCATCGGTCAGGGGTGTTGAGCGTGAACCCACCTTAAATGTCCGGTTTACGAGCCTTCTCCTAAACGCGACATAAGGAGAGCCTGTGTGAAATGCAACGTCTGGAGGGCTCTGGCGTGGCTCGTCACCATGACAACCACAGCACATCCAGAGCAGGTTCGCGCCTTGAGTGACGGCGCGTGTGTTAGATGGACAGAGGGAAGTTCATATGCAGCAAGGCTCCCCTGTTAAGCCGGCTGCCAATAGCCTATTGGTGACTTGGCAGCATGGCTCGCTGCCTAAGCCGGCTG
>NW_011339060.1:0-4761 GCF_000735185.1 Notothenia coriiceps | reverse complement strand
GCACGGCTGCTTTACGCAGCTCGTCTGTTTGTGCATTACAGAGAGCGCTCAATAGGGCAGCCTCTGTCTGCACAACGCCTGTCACACTGGCTGTGTGAGGCTGTGTCACAGGCGTATGTCTCCTCTGGGGTGGATCCCCCGGAGAACATCAAAGCGCACAGCACCAGAGGATTTTCCTCCTCTACGGCGTTGCACGGAGGAATGACAGTGAAGGACATTTGCACTGCTGCATCTTGGTCTTCCCCCTGTTCTTTTATTCGTTTGTATTTGAGGGATGTTTCCCATTCCTCTCTGACACACTCAGTACTGAGTGTCCTGTCAGAGTGAGTAATGTCAGGGACTCAACTGCGTGCCCTCTCTCCTGCCTGTCGGCACTTAGAGAGCTGCCCTTTTCCCCCTCTTTGATCGTTTTAACAAGTGGGACTTTGGTCTCTACTTTTTATAACGACAGGTAGCCTATTTAGCCTACCTTCTTTCCCGTATAGAGAATATTCATTTTTTAATGCTATATTCCCTGGGAATGTGATGCTCCATTACGCATGGCGAAATGGACATGGGTTATTAACTGAGTAGGTGTGTTTTGTGCTTCTGGTAGCGGACGGGAACCAGTGGGGCGTAGACTACATCCTGCTTCGCCCTTAACCCAATAGCGATAGCCTTAGAGGGCGAAGCCTTATACGATATAGAACTGGGGTTACGTACTGTAACCCAGCTTCTATGAGTTTAGGCGCAGCCCTCTAAGGGTCGGGCCCCACTGGCTCCGCGAATAGCTGCGCCTATACTCATAGAAGCTGGGTTACAGTAAGTAACCCCAGTTCTGTAATGATGGCTGTCACTGCTAATGTTTAATCCCCAGTAATTGTACTTACTCTGTAATTTAGAATAACCTAATCAGGGAGTGATAAGCTGATTTTTTAGCCTTGTTTACTGTTTGTGTAGTTAGACCTCCACTTTTATTAAAAACAGTTTGAAATATTGAAAAGGTCTGCTATTGTATGGTTAGTGTATTAGTTAAATATTCCTTTATTCCATTAAACATAGCTGTGTAGCTTCTCTAATACTGAAACAAATGCAAATTCAAGCTTGGGAAGACGTAATTGAGCATGATCCAAGACACTGCTCTATTATTCCACTGTTTTTAAGCGTAGAGGACTTTCAATACTATTGCTCTGTCCTTGCCTAGCAAACCAAATATCAGAAGTAAACAATTCAAAATGAAATTGAATATGTTTTGACTAGCAACAAGACACTTTTTGTGAACATGCACTTGTTGTATCCTGAAAAGAAGTCCCTTCTGTGATTCTCACTTAACGTTAGTCTGATTCACATTCCCTCCATTCCCAAACCACTTCCCTTCTCTCCTCGCTGCTTCCCTCCTTCCTCCGCTCTCTGGAGAACATGAAAGCTTTTCATCAGAGAGTGTAATTGACTGAGCTGCCACCCTGTCTTCCCCATCAGTGGGTGACAGGAGGGAAAGGGACGGAAGTTGTGTGTGTTTGGAAGAGGCCAGCGTTACCATTTACCCTTCCCCCCTTCTACGCATATCCCCTGCCCTGTAATCCAAATTAACATCAGCGCTCCCATGTAGAAAGCCCCATGGGGAGGGATACTTTGACAGAGGGACAACCTCACACACTGTCATAATATGGACCTGGACACACACTTGTGATGCTGTACACTCATAGCTGCATGCATATTCATGTGTGCACACACTCAAACACCAATGTACTCTTGCATCTCTCCTTCATGTTCACTTCTCAATGAGCAGCAGTAAATCGGTGTTGCCGGGCAGAATGGTTTTAGTCTTCTTGTGATTTGCTAGTTCTAAATGTATCTGTTTCCTGTTCATCCAGTCATTTTAATGTATATACTTCGACAATGGGTTTGGAGAAGAATAAATCAAAGTAAAAAAATATGAGGATACAATGTTCAAATTAAAAAGAAAGTTGTGACGCCTTTCAGTTTGATGTTTAATCTACTGCAGCCGAGCAAACACTGAGTTTAAAGAACACTTGTGCTTCAGAGAGATTCAGAGGACCTGCAGGCACTTACAATAACTAAAAATAAGACATTTAAGTTGTACAGCAGTAAGCCATGGATGATGTGAATATTTTAATGGCTGTAGAATAATTACACCATCCATGTTTAGTTTGGTTCTCTAAGGGGTTAAGAGTTGGTCAGTGTTAATGTGCTCTGCAAAGCATTCTCTGTTTTATACTGTGGCTGTCAATGTCAACATGAAACTATGATATATTTTTGTTCTACTGTAGTTAGCGGGGAGCTAACAGATATAGCGACTGGTCTCCTCGGCCATGAACACAGCTTACATGTATTGGCACAACAAAAAGACTCAACAACCAGTACGCCGCATCAAAAAAGACAGCAGCCTGTTTTCCTAATCACAAAGGATTCGCTAGCTAAGTTAACAAGCTATCAGCAGTAGTAGCATTTGCGATCAGGGACTGAACATCTACTGGACATAGTATATTATTTAATATACATTAACTTTACATTACTCAGTAAGCATATAACAAATATACTGTTGTAAATACGTTTTACATGTGTTGGTTTTATTGCTAAGCTTAATTGATTGCTTTAGCTAACAGCTAACATCGGGCGGCTGCGACTCAGGGGTGGCATGGTTATCCAGGTGACTTGATGTAAATGAGGTCATACTTATTATTGTAATTAATAATTGTATTAAATATAATGACAAATAAATAGTTTTCATAGGTGTTAACACCTATTTAGGTTTTTATAAATATGAATAGATGGATTATTTGTTATTGTCATGAATACATGTTACCAATCAGACTTGCTCTAACCCCAACCTAACATGTATCAAACTAGTGCCGATGCTCTGCTTTTATATGTCACTTTGACCTCTATTTTATTTTGGTGCTCATCAAAATTTAATATGGTGATGCTGCTGTCGTGACCTGGTTTTCGCTAAAATGCTTTTTAAAATCTTACTGGGACTATCTGGGGAGGAATGAAGGCAATAAATGAATGTAAATTCTCTCATGATGATTAAAAGTAGAATATCTTAGCTTATTGAAGCATACTACATCAGTAATATGATAACTTTAGTGTAGAAAAAGGAGTCATACAACCCTTTAGAAAATAATGTTAAGAGAAGAGCCAAAGTCACAGTTATCTTTTAAACACTATAACAGTTTCCCTCAAAACTAAAGTAAAACTTCAAGTTGTACTTTATTCAAAGTACAACTTTATTCCATTGTTAATGATCAGCTGTGTGATGTCTTTATATTAATTATTAAAATAATTGTATATTTGCCAAATTAATTTTAAGTGTCATTGAAATGATTTGAGCAGCTTAGCTCTAAAAGTCTTAAGACGCACTGAGTCGGGCTCGGCGCCACGAGGGGGCAAAAGGGGGCATTGCCCTCTCAGTTGTAATATTTGCCCCCTCACTTTGAGCATCATTCATCCATCAAAAAGTACAATAAATGTCACAATTATTAAATAACTTTAAAAAAATGTTTTCCACAATACACGTTACTATGTTTAGATCAGATATGTGGGCAGGCAGTCAAGCAACGTGTAAAAAAGCCTCAACCCCAAGTGAGCTAGTCTTAATGTTAGCGTGTGTGCTTAGCTGTAAACACAGTCGGATGGGTGACCAAAACGTCCCCGTTTCCGGGCAGAGTCCCCGTTTTCGGTGGCTGGTACCCGGTTGAAACTCCCGAAAATGTTCCCGTTTTTGAACGTGCGTTAAAAAAAATAGAGCAAGGTGAAATCAAATGTTACATGTCAGTAAAAACAGAGTAACAGTGTTGTGCCTGTTTGTAGCGTTAGCGTATTTCTTCTTCTACTACTTCTTCTTCTTCTTCTTCTTCTTTTTGTCTTTATTGGCGAATCGCTTCCCCTTGGAGCATATATCGCCACCTACTGTTGATTTATTAAATGTTCATATTAAATCCTTGTCCTCAGACCAGTGTTTTTGAGGAACTTGAAGATCAGCTTGTTTGCTTAATTTCTTGATTTACTTTCGTATATTGACTTGAATTCCATGTTGTTTGACATCAACAAAAAATAAGACAAACAACTACAGATAGCACCCCACGTGATGGTTACTTGTTATTATTTAGGGCTGTATGGATCAGGTTTTTGCCAAAGCGAGCCCTTTTACTAGAATAATAATATGTTATGTATTATATCAACCATATTGGTACAATGAGCAAAATCTCGTGACGGATTTTGGAACATTGATTTGATTTTTCTCATGGCAGTTAGACTCTAGAGACAAACCAGGGGACTTTATTTTTATTTTTAATCTGTGTCTGTCCATGTGGTGTAGTATTTGATCCAATATTACATTTGGTTTATATATTAGTCACTTTCTTATGAAATGCCAGGTTTTAGGCCTTGATTTGAACATTCAATCCTGAAAATAAAAAATTAACCAGATTAATGTTTATTTAATCCTGACTTGACTAGAGGTAAGTAAATCTGTATAGGAAGACGAGTTAAGGGATAGAGGAGAAAAGGTTATGGTATAATTACAGAGCCTGTCCATTTATAAATTGAGGATATCAATGCTAGTCTGTTAAACAAAGTTCGGCCATCTAATAATGTACTATCTAATATTAAAGATCAGAGGAAAAGAACAGAACGACAGAGGTAAAATCCAGAATAACAAATAAAGAAGCAAAGAGATTGTAGAGCAGTGAGAGGAAAAAAGCTTGGTGTGTCAATTCATTACATTGCCAGTATTTTCGTTGTTGTGAAAAAAAATGC
>NW_011339059.1:959-6983 GCF_000735185.1 Notothenia coriiceps | reverse complement strand
ACTCGTTAGCTTACTGCTACAATTAGACACTGCTCCCTGCCCACTCTGTTGCCAGATTTGAGAGAAATAAGCAAGCAGGTCTATGAAAACAAGCCCCAAAGAAGCAACACATCCATGATGTTGTGTAATTTGAAACCAAAACTAAGGCCTCAGGATGACTTTAAGACTTGAACATGGTCATATTTGTTTTGTAACGTTGAATACAAAATTTAAAAAAAAGTATTTATAATTTTTTTTTTTTTAATTTAAAAAATCCCGTTCCCCGATTTTTTTTTTCCCCGATTCCGATCTTTTGAAAACGTGATCGGCTCCGATCCCCCGGCTCCGATCCCCGATCACGTGATCGGATCGGGACATCTCTAATTGTGTGTCATTCAAGCTCGGGATAACTACAGCTCAGGTGAGGTTAAGGACTCTCTGTGTGTCTAGATAGTTAAATTAGTCTAACTTATCTCAGTGGGTCTCAAACGGCTTGGTCACCATTTATGTAAACACATATTTCCATTTGAGGGGGGAGTGATTAGTAAAAAAAAACATTTTTAAAAGTAAAAGATAGCTGCAAAAAGGTAAAATACACTTTTAAAACTGGTTGAGAATTAAAACTAGTCTTTGCTTCTGCCTCAAAGAGGAGCAAGGGGAGAGGGGGGAGGGAGGGAGAGGAGGGAGAGAGGAGAGGCTGATTCAGGAGCCCAGACACACTCACAACTATAAATGAACGAAAAATAAATACACAAGTTTCCGTGTTTTTTTCATATTGGAAATGGTATGTTATTGGTTAAGGCGATGTTCTTATGATTTTATGATTATTGAAATGTATACATTTCTGTTTGGGTATTCCCATAGATCTAGTCTCTTTATTTTCCCCTCAAAGTGCACCAGATTGATTAATTTAACTCCAAAATTAAAAAACAAATCTTACCGGGGGAGCATGCCCCCAGACCCCCCTAGAGGATTTGAGGTCCACCCCCACTTAAAATCACATGGACAGGTTCCCAAATACATTTTAAAATGTTTTTAAATAGTAACCCATGTCCATATGTGTATTTGTGGGTAGTAGATTTAAACTATAGGGCTATCACTATGGGCAGCAACGCTGTAAATATTTGGCAAATTTATCCAGCAAAATGTCACCAAAAAAAACTGGTAGTGGCCTGGCTGGGTGTATAATTTCCGGCTTGAATTATTGTCTCGGTCCTGACTGTACCTGTTCACTCTGCCATCGCGTGAAGGGTCTGCTCACAAGCTACCAACAGAAAGGTTAATGGTGTTGCACGTCACACCCTGTTTGTTTGACAAAAAGGGAACAGTATAACTTAATCCATAGCTATTAATCCCCATGGCCCCCCAGGCTTACCGTCAACAGGTTACACAAATGACATCCTATTTAAATCACGGAAGTGATGCGCCTCGTCTTTTCCACATTCCCTTTGCTGGGGAGACGGCGGCCGCACGACGAACGGAAGAAAACAGGAAATGTTTGGCGTGCGTGCGTGTGTCGGCTGTCAGTGGCGGAGTCAGTCACTCTGTGATCCGCTCAGTCACAATAATAAATTACATTTGTCTAATAATACTTACATACTTTTACTTAAATAAGATATGAATGCAGTACTTTTACATGTAATGGAGTATTTTCACAGTGTGATGTTTGTACTTTTACTTCAGGATCTGCTACCTCCAGCAAGTGCTGATAAAGAGTCTAAAGTGTTATTAATGTGATAATAAAGTGTTACTGAAGAGTTTAAAGTGTTAATGAAGAGTAAAGGGAACAGACCTGCTCTGTGTATCCGAAGCTGAGGCTGTAAAACAGCGTCCAGTAGTTTCTGGAGTCTCTCGTTCTCCTCTTTGGAAAGACACAGCTCCTCCTCGAGCTCTGCAATCGTTTTTTCAAACAGAGCAAATATCTCTTCAGCAGCAGCAGTGAGTCGCTGCTTCTTCAACGACAGCAGCATGTGGACTCTACTCATGTTTACTAGATCACCTTTTCCTGCAAACTCCGTTAGACACACCGTTTCTCTCTCCATCAAACTCTCAATCTGACTAGTGTTGCTAACGTGTTTCCAGCTAGCATGCTAAGCTAGCTCCTATGTCCGAGGTAAACGCTCCAGAAAAAAGAGCACGCAGTCCATTCAGAGGTTTATCCAGACACACAGATGATGGATCAGTAGTGCTGGAGCTCACACACACTTTCTGAGGAACACAAAGAGAGAGAACCGTAGCTACGAGACGCCACATGGATCCAGGTTAGAAAGAGCTTCTTCTTCTTCTTCTTCTTCTTCTCTCGGTTTTTGGCGGATAGCAAACAGCTTTTAGTTGCATACCGCCGCCTACTGTACATGAGTGTGTATTATTATGTCATTCCATCTCTAGTAAAACAAAATAAAATAAGAAACCATAAAATAAATAAAACAAAACAATCATCCATTATCTATTCTAACCTACTGTTCGATTATTTTTGACATTAGGAAAGGTAAACAGTGCCTTCCTGGTAGCTCTTACTCCCTCTCCTTGTGTTCCCAGAATACCAAACACATTCCACTCCCTCTCTGCCTCTTAAACTTTATCCCTTAGTTTTTCTCTTTCAGCTTTATAGGTGTCACAATGTAATAAGATATGTTCTACATTGTCTTTAACTCCACAGTTGCTAACACTTGTCACTCTCACTTTTCCCCGTGACAAACAGCGTACTGTGGGACAATGCTGTGGGATTTAGTCTGAGTCTAGCTATCATGGTTTCCTGCCTTCTGTTTCTTTCTTTATAAATATTAATATTGATTGTCTTTTGAACTTGATGATACGCTTTGTCTTTCTCCCACCTTTTCTGCCAGATTTCCATCCCTTTTTTCTTAATTACTGCTTTTCCTTCTCCTTTTCCAAGTTGAACTGGTAATGTTATTTCCTTTTGCAGTGCACTTTTTGCTAATTTATCAGCACACTCGTTCCCTTTCACCCCCTCATGCGCAGGCACCCAGCAGAACTGAAGATCCGCCTCTGTGAAGTCTTAACAGGCTATGATTAAGTTATATCTCTCACAGGCGCCGCCCTCTACTGGACTCTATGGGTTCTATCTTATCATGCAAGCATTCACCTACTGAGATTTCTATGGACGTAGCCGGCCCCGGGGCGGGCCTACCTGAATGCGCGCGCATCTCACTTCCGTATAAAAAGAGGCCCCGCCTCCTGACCATCATCCTTTACTCTTCAGCGAGCGGAGGTGATACCTAGCACTGAGTCTGTGAAGTTTTGAGAGAAGGGAAGAAAGAGTTATAATACCTCCAGGGAGTCGCCACTGCTAGACACACACACACACACACACACACACACACACACACACACACACACACACACACACACACACACACACACACACACACACACACACACACAGCAAACCCCAGTCCCATTGGGAACACAATATTCCTCTAAGGTACATTTTGAACAGATAAAAAGTGTGCGATGAATTTGCGATTAATCGCGATTAACTACGGACATCATGTGATTAATCGCGATTAAATATTTGAATCGACTGACAGCCCTAATTTATACTTGTGTCATTTTGTAATTTATCAAAAACAATGTTTACATTATTTGTTTCCTCTGGAGTTTACATGAAGTACCATTCACTGGCCAGTAGGGGGAACCAATGCAACACCAATAGAATACAAATGTAGTGACTTAAAAAGTAGCAGAAGAAGAAGAAAGACAGATGTGGAAAAACACTGAAAATGAAAGAGATGATGGTATGACTATAATGGGTATTGGAGCAGGCCCGGTTCCAAGACAGAATGACTCAGGGTGCATCTGAGATTAGAGAGGGTGCAGTGCTAAAGTGCTATTTTTATAAGTGGGAGGTGGACCTAACACCCTCTAGGTGCTGTCCTTACCTCCTGCATCCTGGGAAGATTTTTTTTTAAATATTGAAGTTAAAAGCGTCAATCTGGTGCACTTTGAGAGCAACATTAAGAGATCCGATCTATGTGCTCTTTGCTTGATTCATGCCTTCCCAGTCCCTTATCACGTACAAGAGGATGGCGCCAGTTGTAGTAGCCAGTTGTGGTGAAGGCATCTGACTTACTTGAACAGAAATGTCTACATGCATAGCAGAAGATGGCATCTTTTTTACATGAATATTCCAGCCAATCTCTGTTTTGAAACCATGAGCTGCAAAATGAGCGCCTTACCCCACTGTACAGGCGAGTTGGGAGCTTTTTTAAATATACCTGGGCAGGCTCTGTTTTGCCGAGGTCCTCTGGCACTTGCGGGCCGTTGAGGGGTGGCGGTGTTTGGGGCAACGAAGACGGCTGCGGCTGCTCCGCCTCTGTGGGCGAGGCGGGCAAAGCCGGTGTTGTGTCAAATTATGTACCCCCGTCGTGAAATGCACCCCCTGGCCTGCCGTAAAAAGCGCCCCCCCAAAAAAGATGCTTCTATTAATCCCACCCTCAAGAATGCCCCATGATCTGAACTGTTATTACCTGCAGATGCAGTGTTACTGCTGGCGATAAGGGCTGGTTGTTTTAACCATTTTCTGAGTTCCATCATTGACTGCTGTGCTGTGTAAGCACCTTGCAGATGATGAATGCGCAGCGGCACAGGTCACGCGCACCTGACTTAATAACGTTACTTACTTAAATGTATTTTGCTTTTAATCTGTAAAGCACTTTGAATCGCCACGTGCTGAAAAGTGCTATATAAATAAAATTGCCTTGCCTTGCCTTACCGTTTAAATTGACCAAATAAATGCAGCAGACAATGTTATTTAACCACAATTATACTATATTCTTCTTCTTCTTCTTCTTCTTCTTATTATTATTATTACTACTATTATTATTATTGTTATTATTATTATCATTATTGTTATTATATGTAATATTTTTCACTTTTCTTTTTTTTTCAATTTTTTTTTCTCTTTTCATTTTTCAAATGAGGGTGCATAACGACTCAACTGAGGGTGCAATGCACCCTTAATCACCCCCGTAGAACCGGGCCTGTATTGGAGGGAGAATGTACAATTGGGTAAGGGCCTTTTTAACAGACAGGACATTTAGAGTAAAGGTTGGAGCAGATATTTCCAAATATCTTAAAAATAGAAAATGGTATTCCCCAAGGGAGTGCAGTCATTCCAATATTATTTAACATCATGATTAATGACATATTTACATGCTTAGACACATGCATCCAATCGGCTCTATACGCAGATGATGGGGCTATTTGGATGAGGGGAAGAAATGCCCCATACGTAATGGAGAATATAGGTAGAGCGATTAAAAAAGTGGAGAGGTGGTCATATAACTGGGGATTCAAAATGTCAGAAAGCAAGTCATGCTAAATCGTATTTACAAACAAACGCAAGATTGATGGCCAACAGCTAACACTATATGATCGTCCAATGACAAAGCTGAATGAATTCAAATACCTAGGACTGTGGTTTGATTGCAAATATACATGGAAAATGCATATTAAACAAGTGGAAACAAAATGCAAAAAAGTATTCACTACTACGAGCTGTAGCTGGATGCAAATGGGCGCAGACAATCAAGCATGAATAAACATTTACAGATAAATTATGAGGTCCAAAATAGACTATGGTTATGTATGGAGCAGCAGCAAAAACATAACTTTTAAAGATTGATAGATTACAATATAAAGCATTGCGGCTGTGTATTGGAGCGATAAAGTCATCCCCTATTAATGCAGTTCTGATANCATTAAGAGAAAAAAAAGCATTCAAGTTGTCCCTTAAGGTTATTTTTTTACTGTGAAAGAAAGAAGCTATATCCATGTTGGATAGAATATCCAATTTAAATAAAAAAATAACCTTAAGGGACAACTTGAATGCTTTTTTTTCTCTTAATGCATTGCATAAAGATCGGATCGGGAAAAATCGGTATCGGCAAATTGTCAAAATCAAATGAACGGCATCGGATCGGGAGCAAAAAAAGGTGATCGGGACATCCCTACACACAATCAAGGGCTTTGATTTATGATCTGTATGACAGTGGCCATGTCGGCAGGTCACATCATGTAGAC
>NW_011339059.1:502-880 GCF_000735185.1 Notothenia coriiceps | reverse complement strand
AATGCTGCACAACTGAACTGATCCAATGCTGCTGTGAAAGAAAGAAGCTATATCCATGTTGGATAGAATATCCAATTTAAATAAAGTCTATGTGTGGGAAACCTTGATACATGTAGGCACTGGTTGATTACATGTGACATAAATTGATAATTTTGTGTTAATATGCTTCTTTATTCACCTTTTCTTTTTAAATGTGTATAAAATAAAAACAATACTTTGGATTAATTAAAATTGCAAAACATAATGTATTTTTTTAAAATTATTATTAAACTGTGAATAACGTATTCACTCAAATAAATACAAAATATAATAAAATAAACATTTAAGGTGCAGCATTTCGATGAACTGAAATAATCTGTATTTGAACTGTACTGTACT
>NW_011339059.1:0-349 GCF_000735185.1 Notothenia coriiceps | reverse complement strand
GTACCTAAGCAGCCAGTTTGACATTATGACTTGCTTGTCATTGTATTTTCATGTTTTTTTAAAGAAAAATTAACTTGTCCACATTGCTTGCCGAAAGGGCAGATCTACTGGCACTAACAATGTCTCCTGCTGTGGAGAACACCCTCTCGCTAGGGACAGAGGTAGCAGATACAGTAGAGCTTTGCTAAGATGGCAACATAAGGATATTTAGCGTTTGTAATGACTTTGGCTCGGTCTGAACTTTCTGCGAGTGGTGGAGGCTTAAATGCTAGTGGGAGTTGGGTTTGCACTTCAGTCTTTTTTCTTTTGGTACCGGTGATATTCACGTTCGGGTGATGCCTTTTCAAAT
>NW_011339058.1:0-6114 GCF_000735185.1 Notothenia coriiceps | reverse complement strand
ATCATGACAACCAACTGCAGCACTGAGTCCCATAAGAATGCATTGGAGATTATATCTGACAATTTTGCCACCTGTTCAAAAACTATGGCTCTTATAAAAAAAATGACCAGACCGTGAGCATCAAGGAACCCCAATGAACTGAAATATGTTATTTTTTGGGTTTTGTGTGTAAAATGTGGAGATGGGAGCAGTTTATCTAAAGTGTACTTCTCCCTGCTCTGAAGAAAGATCCGGAACAATTTCACATGGGAATCAATTGGGAGCTAGCTGGACTTTTTCTCTCTTCGTGCCCTCAAGAGGCATTTTGTTTAATATTTTTTCTTTTTTTTTTTCATTTTCCAACCTAGGTGAGATTTTCCTACGTTTTTTAGGAGAGAATATGTCTGAGGAGTATAGGGTTTGGGAATTATGGCAAGTTTAAAACATTTTTGGGGGAGAATTTCAAGCACTGCTGCACTCTGTTTTGAGATCAAAGCACTCTAGAGTTAACGAGCTGCTCCATCCACTCTAATGTTAAAATCTGAAAAAGGCCTCTCCACCAAGCTCGAAACTAAATTCAATATCTCAAAAAGTTTAAAATATATCAAAAATCTGAATAGGAATTGAATAGCTGAAGATATTATGATCATTTGAAAGTTGGAATGAAGTGTCTGGCTGAAATTATGTGGAAGGAGAAGCATTTGGCGCAAAGTGTAGGAAAAGTGGATTTGAAGGCATTTCCCATTGACTTCAATGTTAAAAAAAGAGTTTAAAATGCTGAATATTTCAAAAAGTGTGAAGTATTTTGAAAAAGCTGAAAGTTAGCCATTGATTGCTGAATAGGCTGAATAGTTAAATATTTGAATGGTTTCTGTAGCTGAAAGTAAGCTGAAGTTATGGAGAGCTAAAGTATTGGCTGAAATAAGGGGAAGAATAAAGATTTGAAGAACTATAGTGGAATGCTGTAAACAGCATTCGCACTAATAATGATGATGGCTGTGATTGCATTGATTACATTTGTCGTGCTTGCTCAACAGCACATTTATTTTATCCTCCTTCTCTTCCTCCAGTTGATCAAGCTTAGAAGCAGGATCTGGTAATAAAAGGGTAGCAGCAGCGGCAACATGAAGCAAACTCCCGTGGATGCACATCGCCTTTACAAGCATTCCGAAATTCAAACTCCCCACCGCCTCTCTAATTTCCCCTCCTCTCTCTGCTAACCACCCCAGCACAGGAGGGAGTTTTGTAAAAAAATATTTGTCTGAACATCCTCTCGGTTAATGGGCAAATAAAATGTTTGTGCACTTGAAGCTCCCTGGGACTGCTTGTCTGCTAAAGCCCATTTCAAGACACTGTTCGACTGTTGAGGTGACCCAATTATTCACGGAGAGTGCCTTGTGAACTAACTCCAGCGCCATGTAGGATGACAGAACCAGTTTTATAAGCGCGTGTAGGGAAAAGCCTCTCCACGTCAAGTTTAATTATTTTCTCTAACATGCCGGTTTTTACTAGACCTACAGGAAGGAGCAGTCAAGTTTTCATTGCTGTTCATTACTAGCTATTTGACTTCACACAGCTTCTGATCTCTATCATTGGAACAGTTTGAAGATTGTTCCATCACAAGTTTATTAAAGTGATTTAAAGAAGAGTCAGCAAAGTTAACCGTCAGATTTGTTCAACTCATACTTGCCAACCTTGAGACCTCAGAAATCGGGAGCATTTCAAAATGCAAAATGGGGGGGGGGGATGGGGGGATGCCGGAGCTGTTAGATTAACATTAACATGCTTATTGTAGTTCTAAGTGCATTGTCTTGCGGCCTGTAGCACCATCCTCTTGATGGAGCATATGTGTGGGCTGGACCTGTATTTTACAGGAAAGGAGTGAGTAGAGTGTGGAGTTGTCGATTCTTGTTCTGTTTTCTGTGACTATCTTCCTCACCCTCTCAGACTTTGAATTGTGTGCGCTACTAAAGAGACGTGTTACCATGGAAACCAAACAATGCTTTACCTGTATTAAAGTCCGAGTGGAAACAGTCCTGAGTAAATCTGATTTTGTCAGAAATCGGGAGAAATGCGGGAGAAATATGACCCTGGGAGGAAACCGGGAGAGGGCAATGAAATCGGGAGTCTCCCGCGAAAATCGGGATGGTTGACAAGTATAACTCTAGATTCAATATCAGTGTATATTCACAATGCTTTTTTACATGCATGGCAAATTATGACAAGTATTAGAAAAACAACATAAAAAAATCTGGAATGACTCTCATACAAAAATGTTATTAGTAACGCCTTTGCCCTAAAAAGCACTTAATCCGTTGGGATTTGCAAATATTATATGTCTTAATAATGATGCTAATGCCCTCATTATGTTCTTATCGTGTGCCTATGATGTGTTGTAATCCTCTTTCACCTCGAGCCAAGTGTTACTGATGTGTTCATTAGTTTGTCGCTTAATTCAACCTCGAAGAACAGACAAAACGAGGATCCATGAGCTAAAATGACTGTATTAATAACTGATTGATGCGCCGCAGTACTATATATTTCTTCCTAGCCTCAAGGACAGTTGTAGTAGCTTCTGCTCTCCTTTTTCTCAGATCTCTAATGAGTTCTCGAGCTCTTTTTCATTTGCTGCAGCCTTTGGTGAAAACCAGCGCACCACATCATCCCAGCGGAGCAGTAAAGTCAGCGGTGAGGAATGCGCGCTCCATACAAGTTGCATTCCTTCCTTTCTGCACCGTTAAAATGTAATGGAACCAAACATGCCATTAATCAATTTCAGCAATTGAGAGGCAGGAAAATTGCTATTGCTTTCTCTGGGCCTGCTCTCCGAAGACACTGGGAGCTACATGAAACACACGCTTTCATCTCTGAGTCATGACGCCCAAGACAACACACAAACTACAGTACATAAACACCTTGTACACTGTAACCTGGTTTGATGCAGCTTGTGGCACATCGCCACCTGCCTCCTCTAAAACGTTGTACATATCGGACTAGATTCGTGTATGAATTTAAAGGTTTCCTATCATGCTATTTTTAGGCATTGTTACGACCCGGCTCAAAAGGCTACAACAAAGAGGAGACACACCATGTCGACGGTTAACAAAAGATGTTTATTTAAGACAAATAAATCAAAACAAAAGTCAAAACCAGTAAAGTATGAGGTGTGGATGTCAGTGGTATCAGTAATGTAAATGCAGGGTGAGGATTGTATGGACATGTATGTGTGTGAGAGTGTTGAAGTGCACAAAGTAAAGCAACTGAAGAACCTCATAATATACTCAACAAAACCGGGGTGCCTGCAGGGAGAAGCAGAGAGAGCACAGAGAGGAGCAGAGAGGCTTTAAATAGCTGCAGGGCACCAGACCCAGGTGCCCTGAGTTACTGCAATCACCAATCACCACAGCACAGACAGGTCAGCCACCTCCGCTCTACTGATTAACCCACAGGGGCATCACAGGCATGGTCATACAACGGTGCCAACAATATTATCGTTTATCGCAATAAATTCCGGGAAAATGTATCCAACAAAATTAATTATCGTGAGAGGCCTATTATACATGAAACACACACACACACACAAACAAACCTACAGACTTACTCCAAACTGCCAAATATATTAACTAACTCACTCTCATACTCTTTGACTCTATTTTGGCCTAGTAGAACAATAAGCAGCAGACTTATACTTTTTATCATTTCTACTGGATCTTAGATCTGCGCATGCGCAATACGGGTCGGGGATTGACCAACCGGCTCCCACTGCTCTGCTGTCTGTTAACGTTGTTAAGAGTGGTGGGAGCGGATCGAAAGCTTGAGCAAAGTGTCAACTCAACATTGTAAATAACCAACCAAAAACGATCGCCGGTTCATCTTGTTTTTGGCGTGAGAATAGTTTGGGCAGCGTGAGAGCGTGAGATTGAGAGTGGAAGCGTGTGTCACGCCAGATGCGTGAGAGTTGGCAACCCTGCACATATTTATGTATAAAATGTATCATAAAGTGCATTTTGCGTGATAGGAGACATTTAAAAGACAATGAAAACACACAATAGAAAGTGTCTTCTGTGAGCTGTGGAAAAAAGATTTAGCACACAAAAGAAGAACTTGTTTTTTGACAGAAAAGTTTCAGGCAATTTCTTGTAACCGGGAGTAGACACGAAAAACGGGTCTGCTGTGAATTGTTAATATTTCAGCTAACTCTGGATCCCATCAGCCTCTCTTGTTCCACTGCAAAGACACTCTGTTCATTTTGGATCACAGACTTACTTTGGATCCATTTGCTCCATCGCTATGCAGGGTGAATATCACAGGAATCACTAGACACTGGATCAACAAAATGTAATAGCTCGTCGTCGGGTAGATTGATGCATTCCTCCGGAGCAACATCACTCTCATAACTCTCCCAAGACTTATGGAAGTTTGTAATATATATTTCCTTCCACTAATGTGTCCCTTGACTGGCTAAACGTCACAGGAGAAGAGAGAATGAGGCACAAACACTGAAGCACTTCCACAGGCACTCTTCCTTCAAATGCCTTCCAGCTGTATTAACAGCAGCTCTGATACAGTGATGGGCTAAGTAAGCAGTTCTTAAGAGTCAGCTGATTGCTTGTCCATCTTTTCCCGCTCCATGGGGGGAATGGGTTTACTCCCGGGAGAAAGGTAGTGTTTATGAAAATGTGCTGAGAGCTTCTCCTTTGTTAGCTGTGCATTTAATTGTCAGCTGCTAACAGGAGAACCTTCCAACCCCAATGAAATGAAAAATATAGACATGCACTGTGTTGTGAGAGTGGGTCAAGGGGAAAGCATTAGGGATGAATGTGAGGCATTTTCTACAGTTCTAATCCATCATGTTTCACAAAGCGGGGATTCTCGAAATGTATTCATTGCGAAAACAGTCGGGCAGACGGGTGAGCTAACGGGGCCCAACAGTGGCAGGGGGTAATACAGAAATAGAAGAATAACAAAAAGTGGATGATACACCAGTATTCCACCAACCATCGGGCTGCCTGCTAAGTCAAGTCATCTCTCTGATGCCTTTTCATTTTTACACTTCATGATTTTGCACATTTCTCGCCTTCTAGAGCCAGCGTTAGGTCTGTCCAACAAGTCCTGATTCAGTCTGTGTGCACCAGATAACATTAACATCTACTGTTTTGTTGTGAACATAATAGAGATGTTCGTAAATCACAGGTGACAAACTTACTATCAAGTGTGAATATGAATAGTAACTAAGCTAGAAAAGAGAACTGTCAATCATTATAATGCACATAAAGTCTTTCTAGTTATATCTATCTTATATATTATATATATCTGTACTGTTGTAATATTTTTGGATTTGTTCTACTAGACCAGAGGTCGGCAACCTTTTTGATATGAAGTGCCATTTAAAAAAAAAAATTGTTATCAGCGTGCCGACCATAGGCGGAGTTTGACATTTGCGCTTGGGGGGGCAAACCTTTTTTACGGACAACTATTGCGTGGGGTGCTATGGATACAGTAGCAATAAAGCCAGCGCTCACCGCACTGAGTATGACTTTTCCACATATGAACACAACTCGTCCTGTCATGCACGCCTTATGCCCGCCGTACACACACACGTATATGGAAGGGGCGGTCTCTCCCCCCAACAACAGTGCATTACATAACTGTACAATTTATCATAACTGTGCACATCTTATACTTATGTGATAACTACTATATCCCTTGGTTACTTGAACACGCTACAATATTATTAACCAGTGAACTACCTTATTAAAATATTGATATACGAAATATTAATATTGGAACAGTTTGACGTAGTAATGCAGTAACATATTTCAGCCACTAGGGGGGGCAATGCCCCCCCTGCCCCGCCGCAAAATCCGCCTATGTTGTCCCGACGATCGAGAATTATCAACGGGGGGGATTGTTGAGGAGCTTGACGCTCGTCAACTATCAGCAGGAGGGCGGGGGAGCCTCGCTGCGGGGAAGCAGTGTGTGGACCTTTCAGCGCAACTTACATGATGCCGAATTTAACAAATACATTTAAATAATTGGTTTAAACGGCATAATAATAAGGACGATCGTCCGTTCTGTGATTCTCCAGAGCACACATGTTATGATATTAGGAGTCAGAGTCACACAGGGGATAGG
>NW_011339057.1:0-2786 GCF_000735185.1 Notothenia coriiceps | reverse complement strand
AGCGTTACTTCCAGAGAGCAACCAGGAGCGTTACTTCCAGAGAGAGACCAGGAGCGTTACTTCCAGAGAGAGACCAGGAGCGTTACTTCCAGAGAGAGACCAGGAGCGTTACCTCAGGAGCGTTAATCCAGAGTCATGAGCCCCTGCTGGACTGAGAGTAGGGAAAAGATTGAGAGGATGATTAGTGGAAAAAACGTTCTTAATGAACTTGAATTTACAGCAGCGATGTCTTTAAGGGGCAACAATCAGGTCGCCCTTCATTACTCTATTTAAAACCCCTCTGAGGCGGTTGAAGGGGAGACACAGTAGATGTGGGATCAGTGAACTGAATAGGTTCTAAAATGGCGAGGACGTGCTGGATGGGGAAAGGGGAAGAACAATCAGAGGATCAGAATCAGGACTTGATCTCAGGTTCAGACTCGTGGACTCTGCTCTGGTTCTGCTGGAGCGAACAGAACCAGCAGGTTTCTCTAAAGACATGGTACTGTGGTGCTGATGTGGTTCATAAGAGGAGTGAGAGGGTTCAGACCAAACCTGAACAACATCAGGACATCCGTTGGGAGAGAAGGTCAAACATGTGAATGAAAATATTTGTATAAACTATTTAGCATTAAAAAGAAAAAAGACGAAGTATTTAAATATAGAAATAAATGTGTTGAAGTGGAAAAGATGTGTGGTGTCTCCAGAGAGCTGGACGTGCTCACACAGGCTGTTCTTTAGTATTCAGAGTACTTTGCAACACTGCACTGGCAGGTCCAGGTTTCATGTCAATAATCTTCTAAATCTTAATGTTTAGTCGTTTTTCTATATTTATATTTGGTGTAAAATCTTGTCTTTATTCCTTTTTGGTGCGAAATAGCTTTTTATCATTTGTTTGGTTGTTTTTCTTTTTAATCTCCTTTAACCAGTTTGTGTGTGAACCAGATGAATGTGTGAACTTGGTGATCAACCTGATTCTGATCCAGACTCAAACCAACGTTAGTCTAACATCTGAAGCATTAGTTATAGTTCACATGTTACCTGTAGAATCAGCTGTAGATGAAAGTATTAATCCATCCCCTCCTCTCAGACCTGACAGAAACTCTAGATCCAGTCTGAGACCCTCCGGATCCGGGCTGATAGAGTGAAGTTTCTCCGGGGAAAAGAGAGTTATTTCCTCCCGAGCGACGCGCAGCTGAGTCCGGGAAAAGACGCTCCTCGGCGGCTACAGAGGGAGGGTGAGGGTCCTTGTCCTGGAGGTTTAAACAGCTCTTCGTCACTGCGCTGGACTCCCAGGAATCTCCCCCTCCGTGACCATATAGATCCACAGGCTGCAGCTGATTGGCTGCTCGCCGAAAGGGGGCGGGGCTTACGGGGAGGGCTTCGGGGCCACCGTGACACTCCGGGTATTTTTAGAGGCTCCAAACCGGGGAGAGACACCGGTGGCCCCCGTTAGTGGAGAGCCATCTGAGGGCAGCCAATCAGAGAGGAGAGATATGTGGGGAATGTGGGGCTGATAAGAGGGAATGTGGAAAAAGACTTGGAGAAATTCTAAAAAAAAATGTTGTAAGAAAAAATGAGAGAACAAATTATGTATGATTTATTTATTTTTTTAAATGTGTGAATATATGTATGTTTAATGTGTAATAAGAAATGTGAGATGTATGAACAACATGTGTAATATGTGTAGACAATTCGTGAAAACTTTTTTGAAAAAAGTGTGAGTATATTGAGAAATATGAAATAAATGTGAAAAACAATGTTTTTGTAAAATTGGAGAATATTTTCTGGATTATTTTCTAAACATTTTTGGGAAAATTCTGGAAAAATGTGTGAATATAAAATTAGAAGATTTATGAAAAATTTGACGAATTGTGAGAATTTAAAAAAAAAATTAATATTAACACATTTGTAATTGAATTTGACGAAAAATAGATTCTGTGGAAAATGTGTAAACAATTGGTCAAGAAAAAAAATACAATTTGTTAAAATATGTGAAAAAAGGCCACAACAAAGAGGAGAGACAACAAAGGTTAACAAAATATGTTTATTGAAGCAAGTAATCCAAATCAACCAAAAGTAATGCATTTAAATGCAAAGTAGGTAAAGCACGAGGCGTGGACGTCAGTGGTATCAGTAGTGTGAATGCAGGGCGAGGGTTGCATGGACGTGTATCTGTGAGGGTGTTGAGGTGCACAAAGTAAAGCAACTGAAGTAACAAATAGCAAACTCAACAGAACCGAGTGGCTGGAGGAAGCAGAGAGGAGCAGAGAGGCTTTAAGTAGCTGCAGGGCACCAGCTACATACAAGCGATGACGAAAGCCATGTGCATAGTCCACTAAGCCTTAAAGGCCCAGATACACCGGCCAGTCACCTGAGAAGTCGCCGACGCCGACACCGACTGTTGCGTCGCCGGACTCTCCAACCCAGTCTCACATCTAAACGTGTAATAACTACGTTGGTCCACAACGTAGGACGTAGTATTTCTACAAAAACGCCTCTGAAATTGTAAGATCCCTACGTTTTTTTCCACCATTCATTCCAATGGCTGGCGTCTATAGCTGTGTCCCAATGAGGACAATGAGGACCCAGCCTCGCAGTCCGCGGAGGACCCAGCTTGGGTCTGCGAAATGTGACGGTCTACGGAGCATGTCCTTGTACGTCACCGGCAGTTACCCCTACATTTTGCCGCCCCCGTCACCTAGCAACCAGCTGCAGTCACAAGTGCTGGTAATAATTTCTGACACTAGGCAAAATATTTTCAAACTGTTTTCAAACTGTTTTCAAAACTGTTTTCAAAACTGTTC
>NW_011339056.1:0-2015 GCF_000735185.1 Notothenia coriiceps | reverse complement strand
GCATGATTCTGTTCCTCCCTGCAGACTCTGGACTCTGGATCAAAGTGTTGGGCGCTGTGATGAGATCCCTGGCTGTCCTCGCCCTGCTGGGGGTCGTGGTGTTCGCGGTGTGGAGGAACAGAGAGAAACTGATGTGTCCGTGTCAGAGCAGAGAGAGGGATTATGAAGATTAACCTTAAAGAGGGTGTTTGCTTTTATTTCTTATTCAAGCACGTCAGCAGTGAATGCAGTCAAATATGAAATACAATTGTAAAACAGCTTTGCATATGTTTTTGTTCAATGGGGACAATATCATGTATTCATTTGTCTCTTTTTGACTTTTGTCCCTTATTAACACACGGGACCTGATGTGTCCGTGTCAGAGCAGAGAGAGATGTAACTGAAGTTTAAAGAGGGTGTTTGCTTTTATTTCTTAAACATAAAGAAATAAAAGCATACAACCTTGCTGACACTATATGCAGTGAATGCAGTCAAATATGAAATGTAAATAGTTTTATGTCATATTTTTCAAAACAGCTTTGCATGTTTTTGTTCAATGGTGACGATATCATGTATTCATTTATCTTGCATGCAGTGTATTTGGCAATCAAATATGAAATAAAAAAATCTTTCATTGCTTTTTAAAACTGCTTTGCGTGAGTTCATGTTCACCTTATCACCAACACTTTAGTTCTTGATGAGCCTCCTGAGGCCTGCTCCTTCTGAACAGATCTCCATCATCAAGTGGAAGTTTAAAGATAGTATTCTGGCAGAATGGGTGAAAGATGTGCTTCCTTTGACCCATAACAGAGACAACATCTTACTGGACAAAGTCACTGGACGTTTAGCTATGGAGAAAATGACTAAAGATGAGGAGGGTGTGTATTCAGTGGAGGTTAACAACAAGGTCTAAAGTGAGACATTTAAAGCTGAAATGATTAAACATGTTCCCAAGCCGGCAGTGAGGGTCTCCCCGCTGACAGGCAGTCCTGAGTCGAGCAGGTGTGGGGCTCTTAGCCATCGGCCTATATTTTTAAAAGTACACTCAGAAGACAAAAACGCCCCTTCTTTCATAAAACTGCTATCTTTTACTTCTAAAGAATAAAGGTAGTCTTGTAAAAAAGAGAAAGGAAGTGGCGTCGGTCTAGTTTCATGACAGATAAAGCGGAAAACCAAAAACCTCAGAGGCTGATGTTGCTGTGAAAAACAGATCTTCTTTCCATTTTGTTTTTTAACATGTACTAGCCTATATACTTAATTTAGAACTCACGGTTTAAAATAAGAACTCTGGGAATACAATTCCAACACAAAAACATATTTCTCATGATGAGAATCACCTTCTTCTAAAGAGGAAGTTCAATATTCTAAAAAAGAGAAAGTAAATGCTGTCAGGTGACACAAAAAGCAGAAAGCCACAGAAGTGAGAAGCTGGTGCTGGTGTGAAACAGATCTTCTTTCCGCCCTGCACTGAGCTGTGAACATGGGGGAAGTGGTCGTGTTTTCTCTGCTGTTGGCGGAGCTGAGCGTTGCTTTCAGTCAGACGCTAGACCTGAGGACTCCTCCTTCTGAACGAATCACCAACATCCTGTGGCAGGAGTGGGGGGGAAATGTGTTTGATCTAAAGATGTGGAGGGTTTGTATTCAGTGGAGATCAACAAGGTCCAAAGTGACACATTTAAAGCTCTAATGATCAAACATTTTCACAAACCGGATGTGTGGCGCTGACATGCAGCCCAGAGTCATGCCCGTGTAATGTGAGCTGTGAGGGGGGACATTACCGGGGCCCGTCACTTACAGCTGGAAGACCGGGACCAGAAAGTGGAAAGAGTCGGAGAAGGTCATGACCAACCCATTCTGACAAAAAACGTGTAATTAACTACGTTGGTTGACAGGGCAAAACGAAAAAGTATATTCACAAATAACCCTCTCAAGACGTGACATGGATACAATATTTTGTAAAAAGAAACATGGAGCTCAAATCATCTTCGTAATATCTATCAAACTATGGATTCTAAAAGTACAATATACACTTCTTG
>NW_011339055.1:0-4813 GCF_000735185.1 Notothenia coriiceps | reverse complement strand
TGCGGGAAACACACCAGCTTCATTCTTCTTCTACTACTTATTTTACTTCTTCTCCTTCTTCTTACATGTAATTGCCCTCGAAATTTTTAATGAAGAACTCGTTTCAGTGTGAACTCATTCCACAGTATGACCACAAAAGTGTTTTAAACCAGGTAGGCTTACGTTTTTATTATTTATGTTCTATATTGCTAAGTGTGTGATTACACATGTTACGTATTATATATATAATATTTATTATAGGCTACTGTATTGGTGCCGGTGCGTTAGGACTACCTCTAGTGTCGGATTTTGGAAAATGGATTTTGAGTTTTCTCATTGCAGGGACTTTACTTCCTCTTGACACCGTCGGTTATTTACAAAAAACACCTATATACTTGTTATTGTGCTTCTGTCTTTCTGTGTCTTTTCATCTGCTCCGTAAACTCCCTCAACGGGGCCGCTCTCTCTCTTTTCTTGATCGCCCTCTCACAGGAGAACATTTCACTGCCTGCTTCATTGTAGGATTTCTGCCATGTCTCTACTTTCATTTGACCATCTCTGTTATTAAGTTATGGAATACTAAATAAATAAGTAATTAGATACCTTACCGTTACTGTGCTCATAAAGAATGATAAGAATAACAATAATGCGTATTGAACTGGTTTAATTAATTAGTGAGTTTATTTAAGGTAATTATAGAAGCCCTATGTTATCAGTATTTCTGCACAGCAGTTACAATGGTCAAACTACATTGAATTGTCCCCATTTTTTCTTTAATAGTTTGTAACATTAGATATTTTAATGAGATATCGACCGCAAAACCAAAAATGTCCCAGGTTTTCATTTTAAAAAATCAAGTCACCGAATGCAAGTAGTTGCCTTAGCTTATTTTGTTGATGATGTGAATTACTGTCCAAATCAGTTAATGTAATAATCGTTTTGGTCTTATATTTTTTTTCGGGGGGAGGCCCTTTTTCCAGTTTAGAGCAATAGCCCCTCCAAATATCTGTGCACATCCCTGTCACAGACCCCTCATCACATGATTATATCTTCACTATGGCACCATGGATGACGAGGTCTTCATTTTGGAAGTGGAAAAAGACAAAATCCACAACAGATCCTTTTTATAAGGACAACACCAGAAAGGACAAGTCCTGGTTTTCAATCGCTGGAGTTTGTGGAGTGGAAGGTGAAACCTACTAACAAATGTCCAGGAAATATGACCAAATCAACAAAAACTGCGAGCCGGCACGCGCAAGACACTCCGCTTCTGAAACGCGCCCGGTGGGGTATGACGCCGTTCGGAGGTCGGAACCAAACCGCGGCGCAGACGGAACTCGGCGCAGACGCACCTGGTGGAAGCCCGGTGTTAGGAGATGCAAGGCCAGGCAACCAGCCCATGCCCTAGCAGCAATGTTTCCTGTCCCTTCCCCGGGTCCCGTGGACTCCAGCTCCTGTTCCGTCCTGTCACCCCTGTTCTCCCGATGCTGTCTCTCCAGCCTCCAGAGGGGTCCCACCGTCCTCCAGGCCGCCCTCCAGAGTGGTCTCGCCGCCCTTTTTTGGCCCTTTGGACACTCAAACTAGCAGACACACACAGCATTATCATCCCATTGGAGACATTTTCTTTTCATTGACCTGTTAAATGATGTACATATATTGTCAGTTATGTAGAGTTGGAGAATGATTCACTTTGGTTTAACCCTATTCCCATAACTCATACTCAATTGATTAACTGTTCAACTAAATTCCCAGTGCTGCCTCTGCTTCATTCCTCCAAACCTGCAGCACAGAGGGAGTAGGACTGCTACGTTTCTCCTGGCTGAAGTCACATAGGCTCCTAAGAAGATGTAATGAAACACCTCATCAGCCTCATGGAGATCCAAGAGGGATCAATGGGAGTGTTGACCCAGTGAAGCTACATGAATAAAACGTCACAGTGCTTCATCCATATTTATTACGAGGGCCTTGTTTTATCCCAGAGTTCACATGGAGTTGATAGGGTATCAACTTTTATTGCCAACAATAGATAGGATGTTTTTATTTTTGATCCAAAATAAAATTGACTTTACTGTTTAGGACATTAGAGAGTATGTTTTAACAGGGATAACATTTTGTCTTTTGTCTAGAGCGTCTACTTTATTTCAGTGTGATTTACTGTCATTATAATGCACCTTCCACTTACAGTAAAACCAAACTGACATCATGTATCGCTCATGTTTTCTCAGTGTATTAGATCTTGTGACATTAAGGAACACAAGCTACTTAGAAAGTGCATCCCATTAGCTGAGTACATTTCCCATTAGAATGTGTTTCACAGAATCCCCTGCAGCTGTGGGCTGTGAGGGGATTGCAGTTCAAGTGACACACACTGGCCCAAAAATACTTTTTCCCATTCATTACTTAAAGGGTGGAACTACCCTGGAACAAATAAGTGGACCTTTTTCAAAATTCATATATGATGACAAGATATTTTAAATATGCTAGTAACATGGACAATTATCTAGGAAAAACAAAAAGTAGAGTGCTTTTAAGTCTTTAACGGCTCCATAGACAATGAATTGGAAAATGTATTGTGGATTAAACTGAGAGCAGCCAGTTGACAAAAATACCACAGAGCTCATTTGAGTATAAAAAAGGAACTGAATGTTTTCCCATTGGTTGTCCCGGCAGCATCAGGGAGGCAGGGTGGGGGGGAAGGAATGAGGCAACACTATTTGTTGAGACTGTTTATTATTGCAGCAAACACAATTTTCCCAAAGGGATCATTTAACTTTCCTCTTACAGTAATAGATACAAAAATGTGGTTACAGAAATAAACAGAATATTGATGGTCTGGAAAGCAGCTTGTTAAAGCATTTCATCCAAACAATTACCGTTATTAAGCTGTCGTATGAGAGATTTCTCTCAGCTGCGGTGGAGCGGCTCCACATCTACTGTCTGACCTTGGCAAAAGCAGGTACTGCTGATATGCGTTTGGCTGCATGGGGTTAAAGGTCATGTGAAACATTGTCCCCAAAGGCTTTGGGAAAGCACACACACATGCTTACTATTATCATTTTGTGAAGGAGGCTGATTTGCTGGTGTGCTAAACATGAACATCCTTATTGAATCATTTCAGAGCAGCATGATGCGGTGGCCGACCGGTGCTACAATGGCCCGAAACACTTCCATTAGGAGAAATGCGCTGCACTTACAAAACTTTGCAAAACATAATTAGAAATGTGCCCGAACACATGCAAATGAAGAAGTATCATCACCAACTTGACAACACATGCTGTCAAGCTCACAGGTACAGATCTGAACCCAATAGCACGACACAGATACTGTTATGTCTCGTAAGATCTGTTAAGTTAATGTTTTTAGTTCAGTCTTGTATCCTGTTTTAGTTTGTAGTAACCTTTCCTTCTTCTTGCAGATTACCTCACTTCCTCCCTTTGTGTGTTTTCCCTCCACTGTGATTGTCGACTCCGCCCTAATTGTCTGCACCTGTTCCCCCTTAGTCTGCCTATATATAGATTATGTCTCCCTTGTCTTATTACCAGTTTGTTTCGTCCCATGTGCCTGACTGCCAGCGTGAAGTCCATGTTTTCTGTTAAGAGCTAAGAACCAAGTTTTTGGAATTTACTTTATCTTTTGACTTTTTGATACTGTGACAGATACAACCAGTGTTCAGAATGTTCAGTTTATTCAGGTCAGGGACCGGCAGGGTCAAAACCAGGAAATCCAGCAGTCAGGCAAACAATCCAATAAAGGAGCAGGCAGAACAGGGCTCAGAACCAGGCGATCCGTCAGACAGGCAAACAAATCCAATCGGTGGTCAGGCAGGAAACTCGAGGTCCGATAACAGGCAGGCAGGTTCAAAACCGGGCAGGACAGGTAACTAGGCAAAAGATAATGACACGCTGGAGAGCTTGGCAAAACACACAAGACAATCGGGCAGAGGACAAGTGAGCGTGAGGTGGTATTTTTTTTAATTTAACCAGATAAAAGCATTGAGATAGAATCTCATTTGCAATGCTGACCTGGCCAAGAAGGCAGCAACGTAACACATAACACAAACATATAAAATACAGAGAACATAACTAAGAAAACAAAAGACGAAAAAGCAGTCACTACATTGTGCACATTGAAGCTTACCTAAAATTATACATTAATAAAAAACAATGCTGCATCCTACGCATAGTAAGTGAGGACCATCCAGTTAGGCTATACAGTTTGCAATGATGAGTCCTATAGGGTGCATTTGATATATAACGCAGTGCAGCATGGTAAAGTGGGTCAAGTTTGGCCAAAACAGTGGGACAGGCAAATCTATAAATGGTATCACTGTAGTCCAGCTGGGACAGGAATAAGCCAGAGACCAACCTTTTTCGGGATGAAGTTGAAAAACAACATTTAAGTCTGTAAAGGAAGCCAAGAGTGAATTTCAATTTCTTTGTTAGAACTTCAATATGGTGTTTGAAGTTGAGATTACTGTCCAACCAAAAGCCAAGATATTTGTAGGTATTGACAAACTCAACAGAGAAGCCATCAAGGGTGTCAAAGGAGAGGCAAGAGGACGCTGACTTGGGAGCAAAAAGCATTGCTTTGGTTTTCTTACTGTTCAAAAGCAGTTTGGAATCAAGAAGTGCATGCTGCAGCGTGATCAAATCAGATTTTAAATTGGAAACGGCCATATCCAGAGAAGGAGCACATGAGTATACAATAGTGTCATCTGCATACATATGATAGGTATAAAATTGCATCTGATTACAAATATTGTTTACATATAATAAAAAGAGCAAGGGCGCCAACATAGAGCCCTCTGGAACTCCCTTTTCCAAGGTGACAGGGT
>NW_011339054.1:0-4036 GCF_000735185.1 Notothenia coriiceps | reverse complement strand
GGTACAAGCGGCCAAGATGGGTTTTCTCCGCAGGGTGGCTGGTGTCTCCCTTAGGGATAAGGGGAGAAGTTCGGTCATCCGGGAGGGACTCGGAGTTGAACCGCTCCTCCTTCGTGTCGAAAGGAGCCAGTTGAGGTGGTTCGGGCACCTAGTTAGGATGCCACCTGGGCGCCTCCCTAGGGAGTTGTTCCAGGCACGTCCAGCTGGGAAGAGAACAAGGGGTAGACCGAGGACCAGGTGGAGGGATTATATCTCTTTGCTGGCCTGGGAGCGCCTTGGGATCCCCCAGTCAGAGCTGGTTGATGTGGCCAGGGAAAATAAAGTTTGGGGCTCTCTGCTGGAACTGCTACCTCCGCGACCCGACCACCGATAAGCGGGAGAAGATGGATGGATGGATGGACTACGTCCCAAGTTGTGGACCAACTTAGTTATTACACGTTTAGATGTGAGACTGGGTTGGAATAACACTACCATGTGCAATGCGTAATTTACTCATATTATTAATTTGATTATAATTATTGATCATTAAGTGTTATCAAAGCTGGTAAAGGTGCAGCTAGTTTTAATGACTTTGTATACTGCAGGGTATGCAAATTTACTCCAGGTGTAACTAAAGTCTGATTTAAGACTCGATTATATTTCAGGGTGGAGATAAAGACGGGAATGTGTGGGAGGGCCGAGAGAAGAAAGCAAGGTTCCTGAGAGGCAAAATGCCAAGGCTGAGACATTAGACTGTGTCCTGGTGAAAAACAGGAAAATCTGTGAAAGTGAAAATCCAAGGTTACAGCATGGGGGGTTCCCAGTTTGGACTTACTTCACTGTGTGTTGCCCATTATTACTGAGTGCTACTTAAACACTGCAACACCACACTTAAGAGGCTGCTGTGCAATATACCCTTCATACTTTACACACACTGCTATTGTGGTCACTTGCTGCATCTTTCATATGTTCACTTTTATAATCTTGCACCTTATATTTGATACCATGAATACTTATTTGATTTCACTTTTTGTGCCTGCCTTTTTTTTCCTCATGTTACTTAACTACTCTACTCCTTCTTAATTGTTCCTTCTGTCTGCACTGTCCTTTTGCTCTAACATTGTAAATGTCCCCGCTGTGGGACGAATAAAGGATTTCTGATTGAATTTCTACATTTTATAGGTCAATCTTCCAGACTTTGATGTCGACTAATTGACTCAGAAGTATCTATTTTCAGAAGGGTAAGACGAAATAGTTGATGTTTTCATGGTGGTACTTTATTTGTTGTGAATGAACGTACAAGAGCTGCTTTCACACCAAGTACTTTGTCGTACTTACAGTGGCGTCTCGTCACAGCCCTACCTAGTGTCAGCAGAAAGTAATTCAAATAATAATTCCCAAAATATGCAAAAGAAATACATGTTAAAATATATTTTAAGATCATGTTTAGTCATCTGATTCGTCTGCACTTTTCCTGTTTTAGTCTCTTTTCTACTAATTAGTGTCTACGGTGTGCCTATCTCATAATTCAGAGAGCTGATTGGCTGTAAGTACGTGTGCCGTGAAAAGTTTAGATGAGAAGAGGAGACGAGAGAGAGGAGCGCATAGCGATTAAAATCAGTAAAACGGAAAGAAAATGAATGAAGTTGACGATCTACTTCAGCTTTGGTAAGCAAAATCCCAAGAACTATCGTAACTATTCCTGGGAAAAGTACTCCGGTGTGAAAGCGCCTAAGGCTGAAAGTTCAGCGTACTTAAAAACAGGACTTTTGGCTTTTTTATTTTATCATTAAAAACAAAGACCTCCGGGAAACCTATGACAAAGAGGATCAACATGCATTTGTGTCTTTTTTTGAACAAATGCATGCTGGACAATGGATTTGAGTTTGCCTGTTTCGATGTTGTTGTTGTTGTTGTCATAACTTGCAGATTGTTGTGTTTCCTGTTGAAAGACATGGAAGAGTGGCATATTTCAACAGATAATCCTGGTTGACATTAAAAGTCATGACAGCATACCATTAAGTGGAAAACGTTAAGCCTCAACAGACTTAAATTCCTTCCATTGGAATTGGAGCTTTTATGACTTCCTTTATTGTTAGTTTTCTAAAACTTTGAATGAACATTTAAAAGGTGCATTTTCTGACTTATTCTGTGTAATGCTACGTTCCGTGTAGTCTTCTTTTTTCAAGCCATTTGAAGGGATCGAACAGTGATGAAAATCCTTGACATTTGAGGGGAGAGCTGTGGAAAAGGCCAGCATATTTTAAGAGACAAACAGCACGAGCACCGAGGCCCTGCTCTTGTAGATACAGCTCATCTGGAATGGCCGGTGTGTCAGAGTGACAGAAGGCTGCCTCCCACACCAAGTCGTCTTTTCCCAGCTGGCAGTTTGTGAAATGGTCAGATAAAGTAGCTATAAAAAACTCTGTGAAGGCCATCCTTAAAGAAAAGTTAACATCAGTTCTCAACCTTATGAGAAAAACAACCCTCAGATCTACAATCATGATAAGTGTTGAAACAAATTCCCAGAACCAAGGACAGAGCACGAGCTGGGGCAATGGAGAACAGATGTTCATATGTAAAGGCACATGCGCTATAAATATGCCTTCAACTGTGATGTGTGTTAACGCACACCGGGTCAGAGGTAAGCCCTTTTTCTGATAAATTGTATGTAGGCTACCTTGATAAAACATGGAGCCTTAGTTATACATGCTTTAAAAACAGAATCCAGGTGGCATTACAGTTTTTCAACTCACCTTTTGAAAATGTATTATGGATTAAGTGATGCATTATTAAGGGTGTGTATGTCCGCTGTATCTGAATCATACTCAAATGGAAGTAGGGTTGCACATCATTGGAGTTATACCTTGTTTCATGACGGAAAAAATGTATTGATCGATTGAATTACTCTGTGATCCATTTTTTGGTGGTGGTATTATTTTATTTATATGTTAACTCTCAATAGCATTATTGATTTCCACCATAGCTGGCTTGTTAGGAGTTAAAAGGAAGTAGTGGGAAGTTTTTGTAATCTGATTCAAAGGCCCATATCACAACAAGCCTTTTTTTCTTGCTAGCCAAGATAAACATCCCAATTGATATCCAGATGAACTGTAATTACAGATGCGCCTTGCTAACCAAGTGAGCTAGCTAGTGCTAGGGCTAGCTAACGCTTGTAACTTAAGGTTTGTTTTGCTAACCGTAAAAGTCGAACAATAAATTAACTAGGTCAATTTAGCTTTTGGGGGATGAGAGATTAGGTTCAGATGAGGATAAATTCAGCACTTGTGTGGGCGTTTATCTAGGGCCGACCCTAGACTTTTGGGGGCCCTAAGCGAGCTTTGGCTTGGGGGCCCCCCTCACTCGAGTGCATTCTCATTACACAGAACACGTAACCAACTTTTGTCTTATGATGTTAGCATAAGCACACATATTCATGTGTATCCGGTTCCTTTGACAAAAATGCAATGAAATTTCTCCATAGGATTTGGGAAAATAGCTTGAAATAAGGTTGATCTAATCGATAGATGTGTGATTCGAAAATTATAAAAGATGGGTAGACATGTGGATGTTATCCGACTAAACAAAACGTGATCCGTCTCTTAAATGTGTGTCAACCACAGACCTTATTTCAAGCTATTTTCCAAAATCCTGTGGAGAAATTGCATTGCATTTTTGTCGAAGGAACTGGAAGAAGTTTACTTCCGGGTTTTAGGACGCATCACTGCGGTTCTCTATAAGACAGATGTTTATTTCCATTCAACTCTCTGGTTGATCTGGTGTCTTGCCTCTGTTGCATTCACTGAACACAGGAAATTACAATCCTGCCATCCTCATTGAGAGAGGACTCCTCTCTAGTGTCATTATGAGGTTCAGGTAAAGCACGGTTAATGTATTATATTATTGACTCAATAATATAATACATGAATTTGAGAGTAGGCAATCTAGGCATACTGTATTAACAACATTAATTAAACATACTTATCACAGCGACGGTGTACTGAGATTTTTTTTTCTTTTTCATTTTTTGCTAGGGGCCCTTAGTGCTGCGGGGCCC
>NW_011339053.1:0-3610 GCF_000735185.1 Notothenia coriiceps | reverse complement strand
ATCACCCATTCTAGCCATGCCTCATATCCCTCCATTTCACTTCCTGTTTCAAAAGGGCTGATTTGGGGTATAAAGCTTAACAAAAAAAAAAAATGTATAGAAAAAAAAGAAAAAAGGAGGGGTCTGAGCTCATGCGGGACCCGGCAGCTACTGTCTAAACTAAATACTGCGGTGATGAAACGCCATATCATGGATTATCAAGGATTATTTCTGAAACAGTATGGAGCTCAAAGGCTTTCTCTCTTGCCGGTTATACCACAAGGTGAGTTCCTTTTTATTTCCTGCTTCTTCACACACATGCTCTCCAGTACAGGTTAGCTCTGAGTGTTAGCGATGCTAATGTAAACACCGACCATATTACGTCCAAAACAGTGGGGCATTGTTTCTGATAGCAACGTTTCTGATAGGGCCGTGGGTGTAAAGCCAGCCTACATTTCCGATATTACGTCATATCGGACGCAAATCTGGATCAGCTCCGTTGTAGCCCCGTTTTTAGAGATTTGGGTACGGAGGAAAAGAGAGAGGGTTTTATTTTCTGACGCTGCGTGAGTTCCCTGACACACCGGGGACACATACTTATGTATAAGAGACATACAAAAGTGCATTTTGCATGATAGGTCCCCTTTAAAGGCTAAGGGGCTAGGTGTGTAACTACTAGGGTTGACACGTTCCGGTTGGTTGATATGATCTTGTCATTTCAAATTATCATTGGTTGGATAATCGCTGTTGTTACTTATATGAGGAGAAAAGTACTTAATCCATAATCGTTTGGGCACGTGTGTGTGTAAGAGACAGATATAGCCCTCCCTCAGAGAGCACACACACAGTCCTTGTATCTTATTCATGTGTCAGTCCTCAGGCCTGGCAATATTGCTACTGTAATGCATCAAGATGTTCGTTTTTGGGTTGGGTTAAACTGTGTGGATTGGCAATTATAACAGGTTTGGTGGGTGGGGGTATCCTACAAATCCAACCACCGTACCCTGCTTAATAGGCTTTGAGTATGAACACATCAGAATTGGAAGATTTGAATACAATTGGTCTAAAATAGCCATACACTTTGGGTCTAATGTTATCATTTAAGTACAACATAATTATATTAAATACAACTTACAAATAAAAAAAGGCAGTTGTATGTGTTAAATTAACATAAATCCAATGTACAATTTCAAAAGCCTATATGCTAGATTCAGGGATATTTGTCGGTATAGTAACCAGTCTCCACGCCTGGCTCATTACTAACCATCTATAATAGACTCTGCTCAAGCTATAAATTAATATCACAGTTGAGTGTAATCTATGGCAAAATCAAAGACCGTTTAGTTTGTCACTGACACATGAGTTTAGAACCAAACCCATCCAGTTTCATACATCTGCAGCGCATTCATCTCCTCCCCGGTCTCCTCAGTATTTATCATGCTTCTCCGCCTCATTGAATCGGCATCATTAGGCCTTTCTGTAAGTGCAATGGGGAGCAGAGGGCACTTGAGCCATGCTGCTCTGATGAGGTAATTAAACACCTGTTTCTCCTTCTATGTATGAGGCTACAATCACAACTACAATTTATCAAAGTACACCGAATGATCTCAAATAATTCCTTTTACTTGGCTATTCAGAGAAACGGAAGGTTGATTTATTTTCAAAAGGTCAAGGAATTGAGTCGGATCCAGGCGCACTAACTATCATAACAAAACATTTTCTATTCCAGGGATGCAATGCAATAACTAAGCAATCTTCCAGTCTTGTCATTAGTGTTGGTGGACTTCCAAGACGACACAATTGTTTTAAACTTGCATGATATCAGTAAAAAGCCAGAACCCAATTACTGATTCAAAGCTGGTGGACACACTATGCAGAAGATTCAACAAAGAGACAGTGTTTATGAGCGTCACCATGTTTGTGTGGGAATAAAAAAAAGGGGCAGACAGATGCACTGGAAGAATCAATTTCTGCTTTCTTGCTATATGGAATGTCATAAACTTATGGACTGCCTTCAATAGAAATGTGCAGGGTTTTCATTTTCTCACTGGGAGATACTGTAACTATGTTATTCAGCTCCACAGTAAGCACCATCTAAAGCAAAGCTCAAAATAATAAGTCAAAGGCCCTGCAGGCAATGCTGAAACTTTGGAATAAAAAAATCATTATGGAGAAACACATCAAACAGTGTTGAGAAGCAAAGACGATGAAGAATTTGCCTTTGCTGTGGGAATTAAGATCTAACTGGAAGAAAAAAAATTATATATATATATATACGGTACTTCTATATAGAGATTTTTTTTTTTCCTTTTGAAACATTCCTGACATATAATGTTTTTTGACAGTCGTCTTAAAACTTGAGGTCTTCTGCCTCATTTGTAAACACAAACATTCTACAGCATTATTTGTATTGTACATAATGTGGCATGTTTCAGCTGCAGTATGACTGTTTTCAAACTGAAGTATATAATGAAACCAATTTAAGTGACTATATTGTTTGACAATTGTTACACTATACCTGAACAGTACCATCAGTCATTTGTTTTTTGTGAATAACGCCTTCAAAATTATAAAATACCTTTATCTCATCATGACTATCCTTTATCGTGTTTACTGTACCTTGAAGAAAGACATTGTTGAATAGATATATATTGAGAGAGTGTTTGCTGTACCTTGAAGAAAGTCATGGTTGCTCCATCCTTCACCACACCATACTCAATCTTGGTCTGCTTAGCGATGTCATCGGCTGAGTCCACAGGCGAGTCCATTCTCTCCACAGTGAGAAAGGCTGCTAGATTAGCAGTGTACGAGGATATGATGATGAGTGTGAAGAACCACCAGATCCCCCCGATGATCCTGGTGGACAGGGCTTTGGGCATCAGTTCTGAGCCTGAAAACAACACAAACACAGAGAGACTATTAAGCAATTATCTTTTAGATAAATGTGCACCTGCCAACACTGTAACCATATTAAACAAATGCAGGAAACAGGATCGCTTGCGTTTTTGTTAATTAGCCTGCAAATGTGTTTGGCAGTGCCACTGCAGTTGATCAAGGCACTGTTAGCGATGAAACAGAAAATGAAGCCAGTTTGGCAGTTTAGCTAAACTGTAAGCTAAAAACTCAGCATGGGCACATCAGATCAGTACACTGTGTTTCTCAGGCTCCTATAGTAGGTACTAGGGCTGCTCGATTATGAGAAAAAAATCCTAATCATGATTATTTTTGGTCAATAATTGACATCACGATTATTAAATACGATTATTCATTGACTTTGAAAACATCCATTTATTGAACTTTAAAACAAATAATAATTTGAACAGTATCTTTTTAACTGTTGATTACCGTAAACGTATAATTCAACTGAAAAACCAACACATAAATAAATGATACATTTAAATAAATAATATCAAAAATAATAAATACCAATAAACAAGATCAACAAATATTTTAGAGCGCACTTCCAGTACTAAACATATATAAATATGATAAATAAATATAAATTACACTAAAATAAATTAGATCAAATATGTTGTAGTGCGCTGTCACAACCTAGCAAAGCAATCGTTTTTTTCGATTATGTTGTTTTCGGAATTGTGGCAAGCCAAAATCGTAATTGCGATTTAAAATA
>NW_011339052.1:0-3417 GCF_000735185.1 Notothenia coriiceps | reverse complement strand
GTCTATATCAGTATGTAGTGTCTCTACTTTAAAGAGTCCTCTCCTGCTGATGTTCAGGTGTATATCAGTATGTAGTGTCTCTACTTTAAAGAGTCCTCTCCTGCTGATGTTCAGGTGTATATCAGTATGTAGTGTCTCTACTTTAAAGAGTCCTCTCCTGCTGATGTTCAGGTGTATATCAGTATGTAGTGTCTCTACTTTAAAGAGTCTCTCCTGCTGATGTTCAGGTGTATATCAGTATGTAGTGTCTCTACTTTAAAGAGTCCTCTCCTGCTGATGTTCAGGTGTATATCAGTATGTAGTGTCTCTACTTTAAAGAGTCCTCTCCTGCTGATGTTCAGGTGTATATCAGTATGTAGTGTCTCTACTTTAAAGAGTCCTCTCCTGCTGATGTTCAGGTGCGTGTGAGAAGGAAATGAAAGTAATTCCCAGGCATGAATTAATTAAAGAGTAGTTGTTGGCATTTAAATTGAAATGAAAAGTTGGAAGATGTAATACCGGTTTTAAATTAACTCTGAGTTTCATTCATAAATCTGAATCTAATCCCTTTTACCTTTACAGTCTCTGTGGAGCTGTTAATATATTCATGTTTCATCGTTGTGCGGCAGAGGAATTCAACTTGTTTGTGTCAACAACACTTTGTTTACATTTCAGATGTGGAGCTCCTTTCAGCAGTGTGTGAGGCTGCTTCTCTCCGTGTCCCTGAGGCAGTATTTAGAAAACATGAGGCGATTTATCTAAAGCAACTTCTCAGCATTTAAGCGAAATTAGGCCATTTATATTCAGCTCCCATGTGTCGCCGTTTGGTTAAGTAGAGAAGGGAGACGGGAAAAAAATACATGTAGGCAATATTCTGTGGTGGGGTTTCCAAAAAGCAATCACAAAAGTGGGTTTACATGACGTCAAGCAGAATCAGACTTACATATATTAGGAGTTAAAGATAGCTGAACCTTAAAGTCACAATTTCTTTATCAAATTATACATTTTCTAACATGTCATTTCTTTAGCAGACGTTCAACCGTTACACTGCCTTGGGAGCAATTTGGGGTTCAGTATTGAGCAAGGACACTTCGACTTGTAAATAAATACAATTAATTCCCATGAATGGTGATATCATTGATATTTAACTATTAAATTCAATCATTTAAGCAAACACGCTTTTGTATTTCGGTTTCTGGATCGGCAGCAGAGTGAGACCTCTGAGTGACGTACCGATAATGAAATCCCTTTATTTGAATTAACGGATTCATTGATTGTGAATTAACGCCGCTCCGGGATCAATCCTAACAATATCTGGGTGTATAAAGACTGGGTTTGGTTTTCTAAATGAAATATATCTTAAACCTTTCTCAACATGTTTGAATGGTTATAAAGTCAGTGATAGAAGTGTAGGCCTAACAAGCTTTACACATATTGCATAAAGTTTAATGACGTTGTTTCATGCAATCTGACTATAGCTGGGTTCCAGTGACGTGCGGTGAGGTTCATGGCTGGTGAGGCACTGACTCTTTCAGAGTCAGATTTACAAATATTATATTTTGACCTTAATCGAAATATTCGGCTATTTTGAAAAGCTTTTTTAGTCTGATGCTTCAATTCATTTTAAACAGACTGTTCAACAAAAGGATACCCAACATCTAAATATTGGATTGTTCTTTCTTAGTAAGATCCCATTTTCATTACAATTGTGGTCTGACCTTGACTTGAAGATGAAGTCCATGCTCTCCTTCTGGACAACAATCTCTATTAGTTTTTTGTAAAAGTCCTCCTTATCTTCCTGTAGTTTCAAAAGTCTAGTTTGTTGTTTGTGTCTATCCGTCTCTGCGTAGAATAACAGTAGCAACAAGAACCTGTGGGCTCAGTGCGCCCCCTTCAGTGCGGCAGAGGTTATGGCTGCCTCCCCTGGTGCTTTTTTCATTGCCGTTATATGATGAGACCAGCGAGCCTAATATCATATATACGTGAAATAAGTTATTTAGAGACTATAGATGGCGAGGATAAATGTAATAAAGGGATCTACAAACATTACATTGGTGACCTACAGTGAGATGGTAACAGGCATGCGCTTAGTGCCCGCTTTCCAGCCAGTTTCTGTGGGGTGACGCATTCTGAGGTGAGGCAGAGCTCATCTGTGCCTCACCTCACCCCACAGTAACTGGCTTGAGCGCGCTCACAAAATAAGTGCCCACGTTAAATTAGTGCCCGTGGTCCAGCAAGTTACTGTGGGCTTACGAGAGGCAGAGCTCGTCCCTGCCTCACTTCTCATCGCTACCCGTAGTTGTAGCGGAGCTCGGCAAATTTGCTGATTTTGACTTTAAAAAGCGATTGGAATCAGTGGAGACATTTTATTATTATTTTTATTTAGTTTTTCTTTAGTTGTTTTTCCGTTACATTGGAGTATGACAGGTGAGGCTCTGCCTCCCCTGACTGCACGTCGCTGACTTCAGATATTCATTGCTATCGGGATGTTAAGAGCATTCCATGGAATATAACAAAAGTGTATCTCGAGCCGGTTTCTGAAACTTACCTACCCCACCTTTAAGGACGAGGGGGTTTTATGGTTTACTGATGGGATGTAGGAACATTTTTCAAATACTTTTCAAATTCAGGTTTGAAATTGTCTGCCAATTTCAAACTGAAAACGAGTCATTTCATTTCATTGTAATTAAGGCATTGTTATGCTTAGGAATATTTTTAAAAAGCTGTCTGTGGGGTTTTATTTTAATGTTACTTTTGGCTGTAATCATGCGTATTCAGGCATGGCGATGCAAATTGGATTTTAAAACTATTCAGTGACATTACATTTCAATTATATCACATTATTATATTAGCAGACTTTAATATCTAATGAAAATAAAATACATCATTCAGTCTGAAAGTCCCTGGCTGCTGTTAAATGATTCTGCATTACCCCCGCTCTGAGTTAAAGTCTGTTGGAAAGGGTTTGATGAACGAGGCGCGTTTTATTTAAACAGCACACCTACCAGGCGACAGCCAATTACCCTCGCGGGCCGAGAGCATGGAGCCGTCCTCCATCGTCCTGACAGAGCGGTGCTATATCATAGTTAGCCTCAAGACACACACTTGATCCAACACAAGAGCTGTCAGCGGGTCACAGGTCTTTGGGGGCGGACATTGTGAGAGGAACACAGACATATCTAAATCTGAAACAGAGACCATACGTAAATCACATACATATCTAAATCTGAAACTCAGCCATATCTAAAACATGGCCACATGTAAAACAGTGACACATCTCTTGGATGCCAGTTTGTATTGTGACGACTTATATGTGGGTGGAGGTGGGCGTGGAAGGATGTCCAGAAATGATCCCTGCAGGTGTATATCAGTATGTAGTGTCTCTACTTTAAAGAGTCCTCTCCTGCTGATGTTCAGGTGTATTATCAGTATGTTAGT
>NW_011339051.1:0-1449 GCF_000735185.1 Notothenia coriiceps | reverse complement strand
ATCAATGATTTTATCCCAATTCTTTAAAGGGGACCTATCATGCAAAATGCACTCTTTGATGTCTTTTATACATAAAGATCTGTCCCCGGTGTGTCAGGGAACTCACGCAGCGTTAGAAAATAAAACCCTCTCTCTTTTCCTCCGTACCCAAATCTCTAAAAACGGGGCTACAACGGAGCTGATCCAGATTTGCGTCCGATATGACGTAATATCTGAAATGTGGACCCACGGCCCTATCAGAAAGTTGCTATCAGAAACAATGCCCGACTGTTTTGGACGTAATATGGTCAGTGTTTACATTAGCATCGCTAACACTCAGAGCTAACCTGTACTGGAGAGCATGTGTGTGAAGAAGCAGGAAGTAAAAAGGAACTCACCTTGTGGTATAACCGGCAAGAGAGAAAGCCTTTGAGCTCCATACTGTTTCAGAGATAATCCTTGATAATCCATGATATGGCGTTTCATCACGGCAGTATTTAGTTTAGACAGTAGCTGCCGGGTCCCGCATGAGCTCAGCCCCCAACTTTTTAATTTTTTTAAAGCTTTATACCTCAAATCAGCACTTTTGAAACAGGAAGTGAAATAGAGGGATATGAGGCATGGCTAGAATGGGTGATCTGTTTGGTATTTTGAGCAAAACACTTCATAGACATGTTTTTTATATATTTTTATATATCTCAGACCTATGCTATTGCCTAAAAATAGCATGATAGGTCCACTTTAATCCTGGGCATTTTAGTTCTGCCCATCTGCTTCTAAAAAAAACGCATCTAAAACCTCAATATCCTAGTTCATAATTTACTTTAATTTAATTTAATCGTAAAAAGCCCAAATAAAGTGGTGCTTTTACACGGAAAAATTCCATGGCTTTTTGTCGAGAGAGCCCTTGCTATGCTAACTTTCGGGTCAGCCTATAAAAACACACTGCACCACTTTATAGTTATCGCCTTTAATATTTGATTAATTGTTCCTCATTAGAGTAATGAGGGTACAGCTCTCTACGTCGGTCTCTGATGTCTGCAGGTCAGCAGCTCTTTAGCACGACTCTGCATTTCCTTCAGATTTCCATTATGTTTTAGTTTAAAAAAGACCAAACACTGCTTTACTATAACGTGCTTATGTTAATGCTGGAAAGGTTCAATTGAATTGAAGCAAATCCTTCCTTTAACACTAAAAACAGATACGTTTCCAACCACCACTTGTTGAAAAGCAATACATATGCCAGCAGATACCTTTCATATCAACACAGAATTGACTGTCTGTGTGTTTTCCGATATTTCCATTTTCCACAAACAAGAAATGTGAGAAATAAAATGTTGTATTTGAGCATCCGACACTCAAATCCAGCACCAGACACTTTTTGTTACGCTACTATGGATCTTGCACTAATGTAACATTCTCAAAGATATTGAAGTGACTGTTATTTTGTATATTGATTGTTGTGCTTTT
>NW_011339050.1:16413-22005 GCF_000735185.1 Notothenia coriiceps | reverse complement strand
GAACGTGCCGGGATAAGATTTAGATTTGGACCGTAGATCTTATCCTACTTGTCTTCCACTAGGGCTGTACCCGAATATCCGAATATTCGTTCGTTGGAGTACCATTCGGGTTTCAATTTCGTTATTCGGATATTCGGTTTTTTTCTCCGTTTTTTTGTTGTTGAATGTTTTGAAATCTCCAATATCAACGTAAGAGCTTGTTCGGGGGGTGCTAACACTTAACCATAAACGTTATCGTTTACTTTCTCCGTCTTTATATGTAGATATAACTTTTTCTCCATTAATCTCCGTCACATTGTTTCCATAGCAACAACAACTTCCTGTCAACAGCGCTACCTCTCCTTCAAAATAAAAGCATGTCCATACAAAATAGAAAGCCAAGCCAAATTACACTTAAGACATATACAACTGCAACGAAAGTAACAAACACAATGCGATATCCTTTTCAATTTCAAAGAACACAAATTGGGTTACATTAACAAATAACTATAAAACAACAATACTGTAGAATAACAAAAAGAATGCCGTGAATAAACCGAAATACACGTGTCGAAGCGGTTCGCTGCTGATTACTACAGTACACACATGTTTGCGTCTAAAATGAGGGAACAGGACGTTAGCATGCTGCGATTACATGATGGCTCACATTTGAAGAACAGGGAAAGAGATAAATAATAAAAGAATATCAGACCTTGTCCTCCTGCGAGCTGAGCAGCTTCTCAAAAGCTTCATGCCGTTTTATCAACCCCTCCGTCTCATCGACTGTGTTTCCCAGAGTGCTGTTCTGCATCAGGATCTGTGGAGAGATTTGAACGACCGATCAGACGCTGGATGTTATGTTTCTCATGTTCCTCTCACAAAGGGTTGCGTTTACCTCCTGTGAGCTGGAGGTTTTGTCCATGCTGTTAACGTCTCTGTAGAAGACCTGCTCCAGATGAATGCTCTCTAGCCAGGTTTGTTTCAGGCTCCACTGATCCTCCAGCTTTTCTCGCTCCTTCTGCAAAGCCTTTAGCTTCTCCAACACCTGGAAGAAACAGTTAAACATATCCAGCATCAAAATGCATCCCAGGACATTTGGAGGATACATCATTCAACCATGAGGGAGTTCTCGTGGAAGAATCTGATTCTTCCTTACACGAGAGGTGAAGAGGAAACAGATGTCAACAGAAGTGTTGGCGAAAATGTCAGGAAATAATTGTATTTTGGGAAATGATATGTAAGGAAATACGTCAAATAATAGGGTATGAGGTTTCTAGAAGTTGTTTGGTTCTCTACTTCACTGAGGAAACTATTGCAAGTGACAGATATTTGATCAAAATGCTGCTCATACCCAGCAAGAAAGCTAACACTAGGAAGGAAGGAAGCACCACCAACGAAAAACCAATGGGTAATAATTGTGGAAGAAATATTTTTTATAGAAAAACTGACTTATAAATTGAGATTACAAGAAAAACAACTCAACAGAAAGTCGGAAAAATGGACTCTATGAAAGACTCAAAACAAAGACATCTGAATAGCTAATAGTTACATGTATCTTCAAGACTAAAATAACATGAAGACATATCCCTATCCTTTTATTTTCATTTTGTATTGCCTTGCTGGCCTCTTGTTACGTGATTGTTATGTTGTTGTAACCAGCATGTTAACGCCATGTATATTTAGATTTAAATTACAAACAAACACACTCCCAGGACAGTCATAGCATCATGATTTGTGTCTTATTTTAGCCGAGTTAGAGCATGGATGTATAATAAGAACACGTATGTGTCTCACAGAGCGCAGTTGAGTTTCCCCTTAAGCCCCGCCTCCTGTCATTAAGCCCCGCCCCCCGAGTTCCCACTCTCGACTCAGTAGAATGAATGGAGAGAGAAAATAAATCTGGATTCGGCTTTTAGTGCATTTTACAACTTTAAAGGTAGGGTAGGTAAGAATGGAGAAACCAGCTTGAGTGCGCTAGAATTTGAAAATACACAACCGGAATAAATCTGCCCCTTCCTTCAGACTTCCTTACAGAGCCCCTCCTCCAACACACACGAACGCGCACATGACCAATGAGGGCACGATGGAAGGCTGACAGGCAGGTAGGCCATCCAGTTATTTTAGCCGGGCCGGCTCAGATGATTGGTCGTGCTTTTTACAGCGCCACGGCTTCCAGAGATGACATTTTTTAATGTATTTTTTGTCAAAGCATTTAATTTATTCATTGCTATCGGGATGTTAAGAGCATTCCATGAAATACATTACATGTTACTTGTTAGACGCTTTATAACAAAAAGTGTTTCCGAAGTGAATTACCTACCCCACCTTTAAGTAATGTTGTTGGCTAACAGGACATGACACTTTAAAAAAAAAAAACATAATGATTGCCTGATATCTTTCACAGTTAAAAATATTAATACACAGAGGAAGAATCATTCTCCCACAGAAAGCGTCATCGATAGACTTTAAAACGTCTGAGTATTACCGTGAGTCCAATCATAGAGGCTCATTAGATAAGATAAGATAAGACAGACGTTTATTGATCCCCATAGTGAAATTAGAACAAGAGTGAAACACAGGACAGTACACATACGAGATCACACAAGGGTAACATAAGAACAAAAAAAACATGTAAGTAACAGCATGATGAAATAATAACCAAAACCATAACATAAGGTAAACACTGATCAGTTGAATAAATACAAGTATACCAAATACATGTAGAGAAAACGTTCTGATGCCGATTTCACAATGCCATAGAGTACTTAAGTAAACAAATGAAACGATTAGGGCTTGCAGGTTGAAGAGTTCTCTGTCGTTGATTGTTTGAAGGAAAATTCATGATATTTTCCATTTATTGCCAAAGTTGGAAGAATCAGTATCGAAATACTTTTGTATCCCAGGGGGAAATGAGCCCATTGCTATGGAAAATTGGCAAAGTCCCATGGATGTTGCCTTTTGTCAATTAGGATGTGATTGGAGCATTTAGGGGGAAGGGGGCGGGGCTTAACTGTCTTCTGCTTATTAAAAAACCCATCAGATAAACAGACCCTGTAATGGTGTTTATTCTCCGCAACATCCAACAGCAGCCACGTTTAAAGTTGGAAAGTTTATTCTGATCTGTTACATTTCAGTGTAACACACTTTTGTTTTAACACACACACACACTTGTGTACTCTTAGACAATATAAGTTAGGTAGTCAAGACAAAGGCACTAACTGTTTTTTTTGGTGACACAGATTTGGTTTTGTCAGTTGTCTCAGATCTTCAGGCTCCAACGAGAGGTCGAATGCCAGAGCGGAGAAACACAGACACGCCAACATAAATAGTCATACACACACACACACACTCTTTCACCTCTCACAAATTAACACGCATTAACACAGACATGGACACACACACACACACAGACAGACACACACACACACACACACAGACACAGAAAGTCGTAACAGTGTCTTTTTACAAAGACACAAAGGCGGCTCATCCTCGCCACGCTCCAGGAGTGACAGATCGATTCCCAGGACAGCTGCTGCTCAGACAGGTGTGTGTGTGTGTGTGTGTGTGTGTGTGTGTGTGTGTGTGTGTGTGTTTCTTCTTGCTTTCACACTTAAAAAGAAAGACAAGAACTCAGAGAATTTCCTCTGTCCTCTATCTCTGTCTCTGCTTGTATCGCTTTCAGTCTCTCTCTCCAAGGTTGTCTGTCTGTGTTTCTACAAAATCATTTAATATATTCATTTTTTTTTAAGAAAATACAATTCATACCTTGCTTTTTCTATATATGTATACACGGACGTTTTTTAATGTAATCAAACTGATGATTCAACTTAATTTTAGTAATACATTTTTAAGTTTGCACTCTATTTCTTATTTCAAAGAATCATAAAACAATGACACTTAATTGAATAATTAATTAATATTTAATGAATGAAAATTGGAAAAATGTTAGATGTATTTGTTTCAATTTGTGAAGTCCAATGAGACATGTAACATTTGTGATATTGAGCTATATAAATAAATATTGATTGATTGATTGATTGATTGATTGATACCCACAGAGATCAATAAACACATGACATAAATCAATTAAAAATGGGGTCTTGAATTGGGTTCATGGGTTAAGACTCATCATATTATTGTAGAAACTACGAGGAATAACTGAATATTACCAATCAAACTTTTTTTGACCACTGTTTAAACACAAAAGACAACACAAAGTGCATCACAAACCAAAAACAAAAGCAATAAACAAAATAAAAACTATACCGACCTTCCTGCCCGTTCATAGACAGAGCAACACGTAACTTTGTGATTGAATACATGATGCACAGGAATCAATGAACACATGACAAGAAAAATAAATATCAGTTAAAGCCAAATTGGGTCTTGAGTTGGGTCTTAAAAGCTCTTTTCAAATTGGGTTCATGCGTTAAAACTCATCATGTTACTGTAGAAACGACGAGGGATATCTGAATATTGACTAATGTGGTCACTGTGCTATGAGGTGAATGTTAAGCCTCCATCAGTCCTGATCATATCCTATAACCAACATTATTTATCGCCTGACAGAGAAAACATATACGACTGATCTTTAAACGGGAGCTTGAAGTCGAGCCACACGGTGCCCCACCCCCCCTCCACGCCCCCACCTTCTTAGTACCGTTTGACTTGTGTATTCAGTTGCAGCGCTTTACTGCCTGTAAAAGCAGCATTGCGGACCGGCTGTCAACTGCTGACCTGATGACAGGAGGAATAAGAGACGCCAGTCCAGGGGTCACACACTCCCTGAGCTTTGTCTCTGTGTGTGTGTGTGTGTGTGTGTGTGGTGTGTGTGTGTGTGTGTGGTGTGTGTATGTGTGTGGTGTGTGTGTGTGTGTGTGTGTGTGTGTGTGTTGTGTGTGTGTGGTGTGGTGTGTGTGTGTGTTGTGTGTGTGTGTGCAAGGACAGACTCAGGAAGGAGAGAGCGAACGCGCACGCGAAGACAGTCCGAGAGAGCGGCACGCCGCCACGACGGTGACGATTTCCCGTCCGAGCCAGCGTCACGAAGAGGATAGAGTCGCCAAACCGGCGCGCGACCACCTGAGAGCCACAAGACCAAGAAAGCGATCGAGAGACGACGACCGCGAGATGACGACAAAAAGACAGAAAGAAACACAGGGGAAGTGTAATCAGTCTTCAAGTAGAAGATTGAACGCCAAAACTGTCGTTATCATTTCTAGAATCAGAATCAGGGTTTATTGCCAGGTACGTTTAAACACACAAGGAATTTGCATTGGGTGTGCCAACACAGGACTCTGGTAATTCTGAGAAGAGTGGGTGAAGAGAGAGAAGAGGAGTTGTGCGCTGAGTGGTGCGTTTACTGTGTGTGTTTATCACCATATTAACGTCTACTGTAAATACCTTCGTTAAACTCAGAGATCTTGCTGTTAAGAGCAGTGATTCATATTAGCGACAATTGAAAATGATTGAAAGTATCAATATGTGGTAATTGGTATATATAAAAGAATTCATCAGTTACTTGGGGTAAGTAGTTAGAGACGACTGTTGACATGAATCTGATCAGGTCAGATTCAGACATCTACAAACGGAGGTTGCAGGTTTAAATCCCAGAGA
>NW_011339050.1:7517-16395 GCF_000735185.1 Notothenia coriiceps | reverse complement strand
AGGCCCAACTTTTTTTTTTTCTCAATCCTTTCCTGGTGAATGAAGACCTGCCAAAACACACACACGCGCCACACACTGGACACACACACACACACACACACACACACACACACACACACACACACACACACACACCACACACACACACCACACACACACACACACACACAACACACACACACACACACACACACACACACACACACACACACACACACACACACACACACACCACACACACACACACACACACACACACATCACAACACACACACACACCACACACACACACACACACACACACACACACACACGGCACACACACACACACACACACAAACACACACACCACACACCACACACACACACGACATCCCCCGCCCCCCCCCCCCCCCCCCCCTCAGTTGGCTATGCCTCAGTGTCCTTGGCCTTTCTTTCACGTTGGAAAACCATTTGGGCAAAATAAGCCGCTGGTTTTTTCTGGGAAATGCCTCCGCAAAGGCCTCCTTGGCTGATGGCAGGTGCGGCAGAGCACCCTCCTGTTGGCATTCTTGTTTTTGTGCCCACACACACACACACACACACACACACACACACACACACACCACACACACACACACACACACACACACACACACACACACACACACACACACACACACACACATACACATTGGACCTTGATTGCTATCAGGATTGCACAACATCTTTCTGCGCTTCCTTTACCCCCTAAAGAGGGAGATGTAGTCTAACAAATGTTCTGGACTTTGTGTTAAGATTCAGCATTATCAAAAAGTTAAACAAAGCCCTACAAAATTATAAGATGTCCTTTTTTATTTTAGAATTAATACTGCTTCAGAAATTCGATTGAGATTCGTATGGCTAATTTTTAAAGCTGCTAGCTTTGTGGGCTGGGTCTTGCCTTTTTCATTATTACATGGCTTTGGCTTGAATACTCGATTCTGATTGGTCAATTTGAACATTCCAGGAATGTGTGAATACTCGGCCCCTAACAGGACGCCTACTAAGGAGAACAGACCGTCGCCCTAAGGGAGCCCGGCTCTGGATCAGAGGGGGATTATATGCAGACATATCGAATCCACAGAAAGAGGTCCGGCGTCAATTAAAAAAACAAACAACCTTGGATTGCATGATGGCCTGAACTGGGCTCCCTGCTGCAAGAAAATAAAAAGAGAAAAAAAACAAGAGCAAGCGAAAGAGGTTAAAAGCAGGGAGCGTTGAATGTGGAGTGTGGTGAGAAAATCAAAAAACAGGAAGAAGACAGACAGGAAGTAAACACTAACAGAAACAATGTATGGGCTCCCATGTTTCTTGGCCAGCCTCAAGAATCTTTAAATTAAGTAACAAATCTATTTATTTAATAATTATTTTTTAAAAGAATAGAGCGTCCAAGATATATATCTACATGATTATTAGTGTTGGACCTCTTTTAGCCGTATTGAAACCTTTTCAAAATCAACAAGGTTGGAGTAGGTAAAAATAACTCTCTCTGCCCTCATTAACGTAGCAGTCGTATTTTTACCTACTTCAACTTGTCTATTTTGAAAAGGTTTTCATACGGGCTAAAGGAGGTCAAACTAATTAATCATGTTTAGAAGTATATATCTTTGAGACAAAGTGTATATCGCATCTAGGACAAATAGAGGTAAATTGAAAATCAATACAAGCTAGACATAAAGTTTGGAATCGACTGGCCAGGAGAGAGGAACTATGAATTTCAGTCTATGAGGGGCATTAAAAAGATGCTGCCTGACCCAGATCATAATGAACTCCTGCCAAAAAAATCTTTTTATACAGCAAGAATAAGCTATAACTCACCAATGTAACTTTTGAGTAAACATTTTGACTGTTGAGACAGAAAGTATGTAATAGTTAGAATTATAGCTTATGACGGCGTTGAGTTAATAGCATTACATGGGTTGGGATAACGTAATCAGCGATACAAAAAACTGACAGTGTACATGACTAACAATTGGTGGATTACAAGCAGGATTGTTGATGTTGGAAAAAAATAATTAAAAAAGACATTATCAGTGCCAGGCGTGTCAAAACTCAGATTTCATCGTCGGGCCACATTTGAGCATCATGGCGTTGCCCACTCAAAGGGGGTCGGTTTACCCATATATAAGACTATATCCAAAATACATATATAAATATTTGAATCTATATATAAAATAATGTATTATATTAGCGATATTGCCCCCTCCATTGGATGATTATCGGATAGTCGGTAACAACTTCTAATTAACTCGGTCTGCAAAGTAGGAAGTCTAGCGCGCCAATAATTGCTGCTCTTCAGCTGAGAGATGTCACAATTTTTTTTTTTAAAGAAGCCCACATTCTGGGCAAAAAAAGCCAAAATCAAAAACAATAAGTGGACATTTGGAAAAAAAGTCAGATTCGGAGAAAAAGGCAAATTCTAAGAGATGCATTGTTGGATTGTTAGTTTATGGGCCCCCCCCCCCCCCCCCCCCAAAAACCGTTGCTTCTGTTAAATCGGCATGTAACCGTATAATAAAAATTATATTTTGTTGTTCTGTTTATGTTTTTTGTTTGTTCTGTTTATGTTTTTATGTTTCATTGTGCGAACCTACTTTGAGCTGGGGCCTGTACTGCGAAAGCTGTCATCCTAACCTGGATATGTTTAAGTTAGCCGGTTGGCCTAATCCAAAACATACGCGCTTTCGCTAAACGGTACTACGACACGGGTTATCAAGTGGATCGCTCAAGCCAGCCGTGTCCAATCTAGTTAGGTGCGCGTTCACATGAAAGGGGTGGTATTTGGAGCATTTGACCAATCACAAACATGGAGAAGCGTACTGACAGCGCAGCGTCACACTTCCTGAATGAAAAGTCAACTATATAATTAGACAAATATGAAGAAGTTAAACTTTAAACATCCATGACTTAAAGAGCAACTTCCAGGATCAAAGCCACATAGCTGCACCTGCAAGGTGAATACAGCTGGTAACAGAACAAGTGTTTGAATGCGTACATTAACAGGTTTATGATATCACTGCCCCGTCTAAGACACAATCTGACTTTAATTACATTTGACTCGAGTGTTTCGTCAACTTAATGTGTTGCTTAAAATAATACTTCTGCATCCAGTATGTGACACTGTGAGTGTTGCACGGCCAGATACGGCTCAGCTGACTCAGATAAGGAAATATATGATACATTATGATGTGATATGCTGCGGATTGTACTTAATGTTACTCTGATCCGGTTACTTATGTTGTGGCAGATATTTAAGTAAGCTTTCTTAACGCTAATGTTATAATAGTCAGATTGCTCTGAAGATGGGAGGTGATATTCTATTAATGTTCACGTTCACACAGTCGATGATTTCTGCCGGCCGTCTTTCCTGCAAAGGCAGCTTTTCTGTATTTCCTTTCTCCTGTAATATGACTTGATTGCTTTAAACTCCGCACACTGAGCTCTGATTGGTCAGCAGGCAGTGCTTTCACTGAGTTGAGCTCTTAGCCTGCAACCTAACCTGCTCCGGGGCAGGTTAGCCGCTCAGCATAAGTTACCATGGAGATCTAGCCTGCTAAAAAGAGAACCAGCTTCGTAGGACCGGAAACCCCGAGTTTTCCCTGAAGTTAGCCGGCTAAGCGAAAATCCTGCTTCGTAGTACAGGCCTCTGGTCAAGGGAGCAAAACACATGACAAGACTCAATTGATTTAGTATTCACAATTCAATAAGCCTGATTAAGTTTATAATGAATACTAAAGCCCAATGTAAACTGTCCTCTCCTTGTCATTTGTTCATGTTCATGTGACTCCACATGTCAAGTTAAAACTGTAGAAACGTTATGTTATGGTCTGTTAGTAAAGTTGATTTATAGCTTTCCATGTACTGCTGTAACCCTTATGGTTTTATTTTGTTCAGATTTTTAGGCCAATTCAATTACATGTACATGATTTGTAAGGCATGTGGACTTGAAATCATCCTAATTGAATCAACAATACCACAGATTAACCGTCTTTGAACATGTATATTTGATGAACTGTCTGTAAGTAAAGTTGATTTCTAGCTTTTTGACTCCTTTATTTGTTTTGTTTAGTTTCCCTAAAAGGTGACCTCTCAGATTTAATGGTTTCCTCCAGCTTTATGCTAATTGTGAACAAATGTAAGGGCTCAAAGTATACATTTCCAATCACTTGCTAATAGTTATTAGCGTGTGTGTGTGTGTGTGTGTGTGTGTGTGTGTGTGTGTGTGTGTGTGTGTGTGTGTGTGTGTGTGTGTGTAAAGTGAAGGTGCTTCAGTGCTAAGCAGAGAACAGGCGTGTGTGAAAGCCGATCCGCCCTGTGGCTGATCGAGAGGACTGGAAATCGACAGCAGAACCGTAGCTTTCACTGTTGGCACCAGTGTGTGTGTGTGTGTGTGTGTGTGTGTGTGTGTGTGTGTGTGTGTGTGTGTGTGGTAATAGAGCAGCTATAAAAAGACTAGAGTTACAGAACAACAGTGGGTTGAAAAAAAGGAGAAAGAACAACAATAGCTGATACTCACACACACACACACACACACACACACACACACACACACACAATGGAGGATGCACTTTGACCCTGTCAGCTGCCGCTTGCTTTGGGCTTCGTGCCGCGCAACAGGTGAGCGAGCTAACGGACGGCCGCTTAGGATATCTTGGACGCTTTGCATTTCACACACACACTCACACAAACACACACACACCGACAAAGAGGGTTAAAAGCATTCATATGTACATACATACACAGGGGCACAAGGTCAGGGCCGGGTCGGGGCCGAAACAAACACAAACACACACCACACACACACACACACCACTCCTTGCATTCCTACATATGTCAGTTGTGTAATTAAAAGGCTCACACCTCTTTGTCACTCTCACTGTGACACACTGGGACACACTGGGACACACTGATCCACCACGTTAGTCGCCGCCGTGGAAAAAATACAAAGACATTCATAATGAAAGTGTGAAGATACTGTATTACACTCTTTATTTTTGTTTAATAGTGAAACCCTTTCTGACTTCTGCTCGTTAAATATGAACTTTCCTGGGACTTCTATGAAATACTAGTAAAGCACAATTAGCAATAACACCAAAAACTAGAACTCTAATATGAAATCTGGACAGTTTCCTGCAAATCCGGTTTGGTTATTGTTTTGAGTTTCCCTTTCACACATGATGCAAACAGCTGAAGATTATCTGTGTCCAAAGAGTCCTCACGTTCACGATTTGATCATAAACAAATACCAAAGTCTCTGTCGATTCTTGAATTTGACCGTTTTTGACGATAGCCTGTGCCGAAAGAAGTTCAGGGAACTCACTGTCTCCAAAGTTAGACGTGTTGTTGCCGTCTTTCTGTAGATGACCCCTTCCTCACCTTTGGGTGTTCTTTTTCTCTCAGTTTCATTCCAGCCGAAGATTACTCATGTCTGAAGAGTTCTCACGTTCGTAATTTGATCATCAACAACAACTATGCCAATTCGCTTGAAATTCACCCTTTGACGTTGGCTCTTACAGACAGAAGTCATCAAACATGTTATTGTTGGCTTTACGTGTAAATGAACCTCCTTCCTTACCTTCAGATGTTTGTTTTCTTTCCGGTTTCATCCCAGCTGCGACAGAGACATTATTAACAGGGTTACGGTAAGTGCCCCAAAACATTCGTGCTTCTTTTTACACATGGCCTCGATCAGATATAGTACACAGACTTAGTATAAGAGAACTGGCAGAGTAGAAGTCTGTTTGATGTCCAATCCAAGTGCAGACATTTTCATTCTCACATACATCTCCACTGGGTAAGTTAAAGGTCATTTCAAAGTTGTAGTCCATGTGTGAAAGAGGTTTTAGGGTCTTCTTTAAATTGTCCTTAAAGAAAGATAGAACAACCAGGTACAATTCTTGAGGTGAATCTTTTTGTAGGTGTGCTGTTAGGGAAATCACATTTAAAAATACGCAAATGTTACCTCTGTTAGCAACTGGTGGAAGAAGGCTTTTTTGTTGAGCGTTAAATAATAATGTCTTTCTAGATATGTATTGCTTGATACAGTTAAACAAGCTAAGTGTTTGAACGTGGTGTTATGCTGCTGAAGGATTAAGTCAGACAATATAATGACATGTCCTTCAACAGCACACACACACACACACACACACACACACACACACACACACACACACACACACACACACACACACACACACACACAAATGGCTATTGGCAGAGCTCCAGTAAATACTACAGCGCAGTGTAATGGATAAATGACTGATAGCATTACAGAGGAAAAGTTGCTGGCACACTACCAAATAGATTATTGTGTGTGTGTGTGTGTGTGTGTGTGTGTGTGTGTGTGTGTGTGTGTGTGTGTGTGTGTGTGTGTGTGTGTGTGTGTGTGTGTGTGTGTGTGTGTGTGTGTGTGTGTGTGTGTGTGTGTGTGTGTGTGTGTGTGTGTGTGTGTGTGTGTGTGTGATACAAAGGTCACCCATGCTTTACTCAGTCCAGAAACCTGTTTCATGTAGGAGAAGGAGGAATTCAGAATGAAAACACGGAAATAAGCCTTTTCCTAAACACATGAAACAATTTCAAAGCCTTAATCAAAATTAGAAAAAGGTAAAGGAACACAGCAGAGTCTTGTTGAAATACATGTTTTATACTATTAGGTAAGTTGCAAGTCAAGATGCAAGTTGTTCAGGTCTCTGAATGCTGAGACCAAGTCCTTTCAATGCAATGGCTAACTATTTGCATATTAAAGGGAAACGCTATTGGTATCTGGAAAAGTCCATTCTACGAAATCAAGTCAAGAAAGGAGACGGCAGCAGCAGTCAACTTTCGAGCCCTCATTTCCCAAATTCCCAAGTCTCTATGTCGTTATTTAAAATTGACCAGTGTGTGTGTGTGTGTGTGTGCGTGCGTGCGTGCGTGCGTGCGTGCGTGGATTTAGACTTACATAAAATGTATACTTAGTGCATCATGAGTGCCACATTGGCTGGATGTTGAAATCGACTCTTGTAGTACATGAGATAAACAAGGCTGCACTTGAAGGCACCATTAGGCTGCTTACGTTAAGAAAACTGTTGAAACTGTAAAGAAGTGAGACAGTTTGAGGTTATTTAGTTCAGATTTTAAGGCCAATTACATTACATTTACATGATTCCTAAGGCATGTGGACATGAAATGCTCCTAATTTAATCAACAATACAACGGATGAACTGTGTTTCTTTGATGAGCTATGCAAGGTAAATACATTTGGACATAAAAACATTAGGGGACAGGTCAAAGACGGCTCATTACGGAGCATTACGGTAACTAAACATCCAGTTATCGAGCTTTAAAGTCTGCTGATGGCTGCTCGGCTAACAATAAGCTAAAGCTAAAGAATACACTTTGTACACACCTGTTGAAATATTCATTATTTTGTAAATCAGTGTGCTCCAGTCCATTTTATTTCCCCAAGCATTCAGTATTTATTTTTAAATTCAGCTGTCCTTCTTTTACCAGAATAACAGCTATGGAGTCTCATTGTTAGCGTATTATTTATAGACATTTGTCCTGACGAATTGACAAAAACATTGGCTTCTAAGTGGAAATCAAAGTAACAGCCACAACAGAAAACCTTTTATTGAGGCTTTCACGAGACCCTCAAGTTTTCAAGAAACATCGAGGATGCCATTAAACGAGAAGTTTCAGTAGCGGAAAAATACCTGAAGCTCCTCCCCTTTCAATTCTTTGAAAAATGACTGATGGAAATATTTGTGTTTTTCGTCCCTTTGTGTGTAAATGTGGGCGAGGCTGTGAAGGTCTGAGCTCATTACTGCTGATAAATAACAGGGTAATAAACCAGAGGGACTGAGCAATACAGAAACACAAACACACCGTGACAGAGTGGAGTTTAAATATGGAGCCAGACACTCTGTCTCCACACAGTTCTGTCATTTCTCCCGTGTGTGTCAGTCGGTTTATTACCTGTGTTAGGGTTAGGGCCGGGGTGTGTCTGTGTGTGTTCTTGTTCAATCTGTGTGTTCCTCTATATGTGTGTGTGAGCAAAAGTCAATTAGAATCAATTTGTACCCTCAGCTGTTTGAACCCCCACCCTCCAGCCCATCTTCCCCAGGACTCCGTCTGTGTGTCTGTCACCTTGTTATTGCAGAGCTGGTGGGTCCCTTTGGTCACTGTGTGTGGGTCAGTTTGGTCCGAGTGTGTGTGCAGTGTTTGTTGTGGTGGTGGTGGTGGCGGGGGGGGATATGATTTGGACGTCACCACTGACCAAACCAAGTTGGACAAAGTCACATAAAGTCTGTTTCAGCTCCCGTCAGAAGAGATAAAACCAGTCATGTTGTTGTGTTTAGTATGACTGACTTATATATCAAACTATCTTGTGAGGATCAATAACTTGTAAGTTTAAATTGCGTTAGCAAAACACTCATGGTTACGGATGCAGAACCCCTTAGTGCTCCCGTAGGTCGACAGTATTTAAGTGTATGTGGCTTTGGGATAAAAGTATCAGCTAAATGACATGTAATGTAATTCATCTACATGGTTGGGACATAGATTGCACAGATTGCCGTGAGGTAATTAGACCCTCCAGAAAAACGCGGGCTAAATTCCTTGATTATGCGATTAAACATGCGGGTTTTTATGTGATTTTATGCGGTGAAGTTGCGGAAAGTTGCGAAATATGCGGGGAAAAACAATAACAATTTTTTAATATTGGGCTGTCTTATTTATTCTCTCTCACACACAAACTGCCACTAACGTTAAACCCCTTTACTATTCAATTAACACATTCAATGTTTATTTATTGTAAAAGCAATTGGGCTTTTTTAATCTCACACACACACACACCCCCCCCCACACACACACACAC